>NW_028151986.1:0-160080 GCF_964638095.1 Poromitra crassiceps
TGACACCAGAGAGGCTGAATACCGCACTGAGTCAATGCGGTCTTAGCCTCTCTGGTGTCAACACTCTGTCTGATTTTGGATTTTTTTTTTTTTTTTTTCCAAAATCAGACTTGACACCAGAGAGGCTGAATACCGCACTGAGTCAATGCGGTCTTAGCCTATCTGGTCTCAACACTCTGTCTGATTTTGGATTTTTTTTTTTTTTTTTCCAAAATCAGACTTGACACCAGAGAGGCTGAATACCGCACTGAGTCAATGCGGTCTTAGCCTCTCTGGTGTCAACACTCTGTCTGATTTTGGATTTTTTTTTTTTTTTTTCCAAAATCAGACTTGACACCAGAGAGGCTGAATACCGCACTGAGTCAATGCGGTCTTAGCCTCTCTGGTCTCAACACTCTGTCTGATTTTGGATTTTTTTTTTTTTTTTCAAAATCAGACTTGACACCAGAGAGGCTGAATACCGCACTGAGTCAATGCGGTCTTAGCCTCTCTGGTGTCAACACTCTGTCTGATTTTGGATTTTTTTTTTTTTTTCCCAAAATCAGACTTGACACCAGAGAGGCTGAATACCGCACTGAGTCAATGCGGTCTTAGCCTCTCTGGTCTCAACACTCTGTCTGATTTTGGATTTTTTTTTTTTTTTTTCCAAAATCAGACTTGACACCAGAGAGGCTGAATACCGCACTGAGTCAATGCGGTCTTAGCCTCTCTGGTGTCAACACTCTGTCTGATTTTGGATTTTTTTTTTTTTTTTTCCAAAATCAGACTTGACACCAGAGAGGCTGAATACCGCACTGAGTCAATGCGGTCTTAGCCTCTCTGGTCTCAACACTCTGTCTGATTTTGGATTTTTTTTTTTTTTTTTCCAAAATCAGACTTGACACCAGAGAGGCTGAATACCGCACTGAGTCAATGCGGTCTTAGCCTCTCTGGTGTCAACACTCTGTCTGATTTTGGATTTTTTTTTTTTTTTTTCCAAAATCAGACTTGACACAAAATCAGACTTGACACCAGAGAGGCTGAATACCGCACTGAGTCAATGCGGTCTTAGCCTCTCTGGTCTCAACACTCTGTCTGATTTTGGATTTTTTTTTTTTTTTTTCCAAAATCAGACTTGACACCAGAGAGGCTGAATACCGCACTGAGTCAATGCGGTCTTAGCCTCTCTGGTGTCAACACTCTGTCTGATTTTGGATTTTTTTTTTTTTTTTTCCAAAATCAGACTTGACACCAGAGAGGCTGAATACCGCACTGAGTCAATGCGGTCTTAGCCTCTCTGGTCTCAACACTCTGTCTGATTTTGGATTTTTTTTTTTTTTTTTCCAAAATCAGACTTGACACCAGAGAGGCTGAATACCGCACTGAGTCAATGCGGTCTTAGCCTCTCTGGTGTCAACACTCTGTCTGATTTTGGATTTTTTTTTTTTTTTTTCCAAAATCAGACTTGACACCAGAGAGGCTGAATACCGCACTGAGTCAATGCGGTCTTAGCCTCTCTGGTCTCAACACTCTGTCTGATTTTGGATTTTTTTTTTTTTTTTCCAAAATCAGACTTGACACCAGAGAGGCTGAATACCGCACTGAGTCAATGCGGTCTTAGCCTCTCTGGTGTCAACACTCTGTCTGATTTTGGATTTTTTTTTTTTTTTTTCCAAAATCAGACTTGACACCAGAGAGGCTGAATACCGCACTGAGTCAATGCGGTCTTAGCCTCTCTGGTCTCAACACTCTGTCTGATTTTGGATTTTTTTTTTTTTTTTTCCAAAATCAGACTTGACACCAGAGAGGCTGAATACCGCACTGAGTCAATGCGGTCTTAGCCTCTCTGGTGTCAACACTCTGTCTGATTTTGGATTTTTTTTTTTTTTTTCCAAAATCAGACTTGACACCAGAGAGGCTGAATACCGCACTGAGTCAATGCGGTCTTAGCCTCTCTGGTCTCAACACTCTGTCTGATTTTGGATTTTTTTTTTTTTTTTTCCAAAATCAGACTTGACACCAGAGAGGCTGAATACCGCACTGAGTCAATGCGGTCTTAGCCTCTCTGGTGTCAACACTCTGTCTGATTTTGGATTTTTTTTTTTTTTTTCCAAAATCAGACTTGACACCAGAGAGGCTGAATACCGCACTGAGTCAATGCGGTCTTAGCCTCTCTGGTCTCAACACTCTGTCTGATTTTGGATTTTTTTTTTTTTTTTTCCAAAATCAGACTTGACACCAGAGAGGCTGAATACCGCACTGAGTCAATGCGGTCTTAGCCTCTCTGGTGTCAACACTCTGTCTGATTTTGGATTTTTTTTTTTTTTTTCCAAAATCAGACTTGACACCAGAGAGGCTGAATACCGCACTGAGTCAATGCGGTCTTAGCCTCTCTGGTCTCAACACTCTGTCTGATTTTGGATTTTTTTTTTTTTTTTTCCAAAATCAGACTTGACACCAGAGAGGCTGAATACCGCACTGAGTCAATGCGGTCTTAGCCTCTCTGGTGTCAACACTCTGTCTGATTTTGGATTTTTTTTTTTTTTCCAAAATCAGACTTGACACCAGAGAGGCTGAATACCGCACTGAGTCAATGCGGTCTTAGCCTCTCTGGTCTCAACACTCTGTCTGATTTTGGATTTTTTTTTTTTTTTTTCCAAAATCAGACTTGACACCAGAGAGGCTGAATACCGCACTGAGTCAATGCGGTCTTAGCCTCTCTGGTGTCAACACTCTGTCTGATTTTGGATTTTTTTTTTTTTTTTCCAAAATCAGACTTGACACCAGAGAGGCTGAATACCGCACTGAGTCAATGCGGTCTTAGCCTCTCTGGTCTCAACACTCTGTCTGATTTTGGATTTTTTTTTTTTTTTTTCCAAAATCAGACTTGACACCAGAGAGGCTGAATACCGCACTGAGTCAATGCGGTCTTAGCCTCTCTGGTGTCAACACTCTGTCTGATTTTGGATTTTTTTTTTTTTTTTCCAAAATCAGACTTGACACCAGAGAGGCTGAATACCGCACTGAGTCAATGCGGTCTTAGCCTCTCTGGTCTCAACACTCTGTCTGATTTTGGATTTTTTTTTTTTTTTTCCAAAATCAGACTTGACACCAGAGAGGCTGAATACCGCACTGAGTCAATGCGGTCTTAGCCTCTCTGGTGTCAACACTCTGTCTGATTTTGGATTTTTTTTTTTTTTTCCAAAATCAGACTTGACACCAGAGAGGCTGAATACCGCACTGAGTCAATGCGGTCTTAGCCTCTCTGGTCTCAACACTCTGTCTGATTTTGGATTTTTTTTTTTTTTTTCCAAAATCAGACTTGACACCAGAGAGGCTGAATACCGCACTGAGTCAATGCGGTCTTAGCCTCTCTGGTGTCAACACTCTGTCTGATTTTGGATTTTTTTTTTTTTTTCCAAAATCAGACTTGACACCAGAGAGGCTGAATACCGCACTGAGTCAATGCGGTCTTAGCCTCTCTGGTCTCAACACTCTGTCTGATTTTGGATTTTTTTTTTTTTTTTTTCCAAAATCAGACTTGACACCAGAGAGGCTGAATACCGCACTGAGTCAATGCGGTCTTAGCCTCTCTGGTCTCAACACTCTGTCTGATTTTGGATTTTTTTTTTTTTTTTCCAAAATCAGACTTGACACCAGAGAGGCTGAATACCGCACTGAGTCAATGCGGTCTTAGCCTCTCTGGTGTCAACACTCTGTCTGATTTTGGATTTTTTTTTTTTTTTTCCAAAATCAGACTTGACACCAGAGAGGCTGAATACCGCACTGAGTCAATGCGGTCTTAGCCTCTCTGGTCTCAACACTCTGTCTGATTTTGGATTTTTTTTTTTTTTTTCCAAAATCAGACTTGACACCAGAGAGGCTGAATACCGCACTGAGTCAATGCGGTCTTAGCCTCTCTGGTCTCAACACTCTGTCTGATTTTGGATTTTTTTTTTTTTTTTCCAAAATCAGACTTGACACCAGAGAGGCTGAATACCGCACTGAGTCAATGCGGTCTTAGCCTCTCTGGTGTCAACACTCTGTCTGATTTTGGATTTTTTTTTTTTTTTTTCCAAAATCAGACTTGACACCAGAGAGGCTGAATACCGCACTGAGTCAATGCGGTCTTAGCCTCTCTGGTCTCAACACTCTGTCTGATTTTGGATTTTTTTTTTTTTTTTCCAAAATCAGACTTGACACCAGAGAGGCTGAATACCGCACTGAGTCAATGCGGTCTTAGCCTCTCTGGTGTCAACACTCTGTCTGATTTTGGATTTTTTTTTTTTTTTTCCAAAATCAGACTTGACACCAGAGAGGCTGAATACCGCACTGAGTCAATGCGGTCTTAGCCTCTCTGGTCTCAACACTCTGTCTGATTTTGGATTTTTTTTTTTTTTTTTCCAAAATCAGACTTGACACCAGAGAGGCTGAATACCGCACTGAGTCAATGCGGTCTTAGCCTCTCTGGTGTCAACACTCTGTCTGATTTTGGATTTTTTTTTTTTTTTTTCCAAAATCAGACTTGACACCAGAGAGGCTGAATACCGCACTGAGTCAATGCGGTCTTAGCCTCTCTGGTCTCAACACTCTGTCTGATTTTGGATTTTTTTTTTTTTTTTTCCAAAATCAGACTTGACACCAGAGAGGCTGAATACCGCACTGAGTCAATGCGGTCTTAGCCTCTCTGGTGTCAACACTCTGTCTGATTTTGGATTTTTTTTTTTTTTTTTCCAAAATCAGACTTGACACCAGAGAGGCTGAATACCGCACTGAGTCAATGCGGTCTTAGCCTCTCTGGTCTCAACACTCTGTCTGATTTTGGATTTTTTTTTTTTTTTTTCCAAAATCAGACTTGACACCAGAGAGGCTGAATACCGCACTGAGTCAATGCGGTCTTAGCCTCTCTGGTGTCAACACTCTGTCTGATTTTGGATTTTTTTTTTTTTTTTTCCAAAATCAGACTTGACACCAGAGAGGCTGAATACCGCACTGAGTCAATGCGGTCTTAGCCTCTCTGGTCTCAACACTGTCTGATTTTGGATTTTTTTTTTTTTTTTCCAAAATCAGACTTGACACCATAGAGGCTGAATACCGCACTGAGTCAATGCGGTCTTAGCCTCTCTGGTGTCAACACTCTGTCTGATTTTGGATTTTTTTTTTTTTTTTCCAAAATCAGACTTGACACCAGAGAGGCTGAATACCGCACTGAGTCAATGCGGTCTTAGCCTCTCTGGTGTCAACACTCTGTCTGATTTTTGATTTTTTTTTTTTTTTTTCCAAAATCAGACTTGACACCAGAGAGGCTGAATACCGCACTGAGTCAATGCGGTCTTAGCCTCTCTGGTCTCAACACTCTGTCTGATTTTGGATTTTTTTTTTTTTTTTCAAAATCAGACTTGACACCAGAGAGGCTGAATACCGCACTGAGTCAATGCGGTCTTAGCCTCTCTGGTGTCAACACTGTCTGATTTTGGATTATTATTATTTTTTTCCAAAATCAGACTTGACACCAGAGAGGCTGAATACCGCACTGAGTCAATGCGGTCTTAGCCTCTCTGGTCTCAACACTCTGTCTGATTTTGGATTTTTTTTTTTTTTTTCCAAAATCAGACTTGACACCAGAGAGGCTGAATACCGCACTGAGTCAATGCGGTCTTAGCCTCTGGTGTCAACACTCTGTCTGATTTTGGATTTTTTTTTTTTTTTTTCCCAAAATCAGACTTGACACCAGAGAGGCTGAATACCGCACTGAGTCAATGCGGTCTTAGCCTATCTGGTCTCAACACTCTGTCTGATTTTGGATTTTTTTTTTTTTTTTTTTCCAAAATCAGACTTGACACCAGAGAGGCTGAATACCGCACTGAGTCAATGCGGTCTTAGCCTCTCTGGTGTCAACACTCTGTCTGATTTTGGATTTTTTTTTTTTTTTTTCCCAAAATCAGACTTGACACCAGAGAGGCTGAATACCGCACTGAGTCAATGCGGTCTTAGCCTCTCTGGTCTCAACACTCTGTCTGATTTTGGATTTTTTTTTTTTTTTTTCCAAAATCAGACTTGACACCAGAGAGGCTGAATACTGCACTGAGTCAATGGGGTCTTAGCCTCTCTGGTGTCAACACTCTGTCTGATTTTGGATTTTTTTTTTTTTTTTTCCAAAATCAGACTTGACACCAGAGAGGCTGAATACCGCACTGAGTCAATGCGGTCTTAGCCTCTCTGGTCTCAACACTCTGTCTGATTTTGGATTTTTTTTTTTTTTTTTTCAAAATCAGACTTGACACCAGAGAGGCTGAATACCGCACTGAGTCAATGCGGTCTTAGCCTCTCTGGTGTCAACACTCTGTCTGATTTTGGATTTTTTTTTTTTTTTTCCAAAATCAGACTTGACACCAGAGAGGCTGAATACCGCACTGAGTCAATGCGGTCTTAGCCTCTCTGGTCTCAACACTCTGTCTGATTTTGGATTTTTTTTTTTTTTTTTCCAAAATCAGACTTGACACCAGAGAGGCTGAATACCGCACTGAGTCAATGCGGTCTTAGCCTCTCTGGTCTCAACACTCTGTCTGATTTTGGATTTTTTTTTTTTTTTTTCCAAAATCAGACTTGACACCAGAGAGGCTGAATACCGCACTGAGTCAATGCGGTCTTAGCCTCTCTGGTGTCAACACTCTGTCTGATTTTGGATTTTTTTTTTTTTTTTTCAAAAATCAGACTTGACACCAGAGAGGCTGAAAACCGCACTGAGTCAATGTGGTCTTAGCCTCTCTGGTCTCAACACTCTGTCTGATTTTGGATTTTTTTTTTTTTTTTCCAAAATCAGACTTGACACCAGAGAGGCTGAATACCGCACTGAGTCAATGCGGTCTTAGCCTCTCTGGTGTCAACACTCTGTCTGATTTTGGATTTTTTTTTTTTTTTTTCCAAAATCAGACTTGACACCAGAGAGGCTGAATACCGCACTGAGTCAATGCGGTCTTAGCCTCTCTGGTCTCAACACTGTCTGATTTTGGATTTTTTTTTTTTTTTTTCCAAAATCAGACTTGACACCAGAGAGGCTGAATACCGCACTGAGTCAATGCGGTCTTAGCCTCTCTGGTGTCAACACTGTCTGATTTTGGATTATTATTTTTTTTTTCCAAAATCAGACTTGACACCAGAGAGGCTGAATACCGCACTGAGTCAATGCGGTCTTAGCCTCTCTGGTCTCAACACTCTGTCTGATTTTGGATTTTTTTTTTTTTTTTTCCAAAATCAGACTTGACACCAGAGAGGCTGAATACCGCACTGAGTCAATGCGGTCTTAGCCTCTCTGGTGTCAACACTCTGTCTGATTTTGGATTTTTTTTTTTTTTTCCAAAATCAGACTTGACACCAGAGAGGCTGAATACCGCACTGAGTCAATGCGGTCTTAGCCTCTCTGGTGTCAACACTCTGTCTGATTTTGGATTTTTTTTTTTTTTTTTCCAAAATCAGACTTGACACCAGAGAGGCTGAATACCGCACTGAGTCAATGCGGTCTTAGCCTCTCTGGTCTCAACACTCTGTCTGATTTTGGATTTTTTTTTTTTTTTTTCAAAAATCAGACTTGACACCAGAGAGGCTGAATACCGCACTGAGTCAATGCGGTCTTAGCCTCTCTGGTGTCAACACTCTGTCTGATTTTGGATTTTTTTTTTTTTTTTTCCAAAATCAGACTTGACACCAGAGAGGCTGAATACCGCACTGAGTCAATGCGGTCTTAGCCTCTCTGGTCTCAACACTCTGTCTGATTTTGGATTTTTTTTTTTTTTTTCCAAAATCAGACTTGACACCAGAGAGGCTGAATACCGCACTGAGTCAATGCGGTCTTAGCCTCTCTGGTCTCAACACTCTGTCTGATTTTGGATTTTTTTTTTTTTTTTTCCAAAATCAGACTTGACACCAGAGAGGCTGAATACCGCACTGAGTCAATGCGGTCTTAGCCTCTCTGGTGTCAACACTCTGTCTGATTTTGGATTTTTTTTTTTTTTTTTCAAAATCAGACTTGACACCAGAGAGGCTGAAAACCGCACTGAGTCAATGTGGTCTTAGCCTCTCTGGTCTCAACACTCTGTCTGATTTTGGATTTTTTTTTTTTTTTTCCAAAATCAGACTTGACACCAGAGAGGCTGAATACCGCACTGAGTCAATGCGGTCTTAGCCTCTCTGGTGTCAACACTCTGTCTGATTTTGGATTTTTTTTTTTTTTTTCCAAAATCAGACTTGACACCAGAGAGGCTGAATACCGCACTGAGTCAATGCGGTCTTAGCCTCTCTGGTCTCAACACTCTGTCTGATTTTGGATTTTTTTTTTTTTTTTTCCAAAATCAGACTTGACACCAGAGAGGCTGAATACCGCACTGAGTCAATGCGGTCTTAGCCTCTCTGGTGTCAACACTCTGTCTGATTTTGGATTTTTTTTTTTTTTTTTCCCAAAATCAGACTTGACACCAGAGAGGCTGAATACCGCACTGAGTCAATGCGGTCTTAGCCTCTCTGGTCTCAACACTCTGTCTGATTTTGGATTTTTTTTTTTTTTTTTCCAAAATCAGACTTGACACCAGAGAGGCTGAATACCGCACTGAGTCAATGCGGTCTTAGCCTCTCTGGTGTCAACACTCTGTCTGATTTTGGATTTTTTTTTTTTTTTTTCCAAAATCATACTTGACACCAGAGAGGCTGAATACCGCACTGAGTCAATGCGGTCTTAGCCTCTCTGGTCTCAACACTCTGTCTGATTTTGGATTTTTTTTTTTTTTTTCCAAAATCAGACTTGACACCAGAGAGGCTGAATACCGCACTGAGTCAATGCGGTCTTAGCCTCTCTGGTGTCAACACTCTGTCTGATTTTGGATTTTTTTTTTTTTTTTTTCCAAAATCAGACTTGACACCAGAGAGGCTGAATACCGCACTGAGTCAATGCGGTCTTAGCCTCTCTGGTCTCAACACTGTCTGATTTTGGATTTTTTTTTTTTTTTTCCAAAATCAGACTTGACACCATAGAGGCTGAATACCGCACTGAGTCAATGCGGTCTTAGCCTCTCTGGTGTCAACACTCTGTCTGATTTTGGATTTTTTTTTTTTTTTTCCAAAATCAGACTTGACACCAGAGAGGCTGAATACCGCACTGAGTCAATGCAGTCTTAGCCTCTCTGGTGTCAACACTCTGTCTGATTTTGGATTTTTTTTTTTTTTTTTCCAAAATCAGACTTGACACCAGAGAGGCTGAATACCGCACTGAGTCAATGCGGTCTTAGCCTCTCTGGTCTCAACACTCTGTCTGATTTTGGATTTTTTTTTTTTTTTTTCAAAAATCAGACTTGACACCAGAGAGGCTGAATACCGCACTGAGTCAATGCGGTCTTAGCCTCTCTGGTGTCAACACTGTCTGATTTTGGATTATTATTATTTTTTTCCAAAATCAGACTTGACACCAGAGAGGCTGAATACCGCACTGAGTCAATGCGGTCTTAGCCTCTCTGGTCTCAACACTCTGTCTGATTTTGGATTTTTTTTTTTTTTTTTCCAAAATCAGACTTGACACCAGAGAGGCTGAATACCGCACTGAGTCAATGCGGTCTTAGCCTCTCTGGTGTCAACACTCTGTCTGATTTTGGATTTTTTTTTTTTTTTTTCCAAAATCAGACTTGACACCAGAGAGGCTGAATACCGCACTGAGTCAATGCGGTCTTAGCCTATCTGGTCTCAACACTCTGTCTGATTTTGGATTTTTTTTTTTTTTTTTCCAAAATCAGACTTGACACCAGAGAGGCTGAATACCGCACTGAGTCAATGCGGTCTTAGCCTCTCTGGTGTCAACACTCTGTCTGATTTTGGATTTTTTTTTTTTTTTTTCCCAAAATCAGACTTGACACCAGAGAGGCTGAATACCGCACTGAGTCAATGCGGTCTTAGCCTCTCTGGTCTCAACACTCTGTCTGATTTTGGATTTTTTTTTTTTTTTTCCAAAATCAGACTTGACACCAGAGAGGCTGAATACTGCACTGAGTCAATGGGGTCTTAGCCTCTCTGGTGTCAACACTCTGTCTGATTTTGGATTTTTTTTTTTTTTTTCCAAAATCAGACTTGACACCAGAGAGGCTGAATACCGCACTGAGTCAATGCGGTCTTAGCCTCTCTGGTCTCAACACTCTGTCTGATTTTGGATTTTTTTTTTTTTTTTTTCAAAAATCAGACTTGACACCAGAGAGGCTGAATACCGCACTGAGTCAATGCGGTCTTAGCCTCTCTGGTGTCAACACTCTGTCTGATTTTGGATTTTTTTTTTTTTTTTCCAAAATCAGACTTGACACCAGAGAGGCTGAATACCGCACTGAGTCAATGCGGTCTTAGCCTCTCTGGTCTCAACACTCTGTCTGATTTTGGATTTTTTTTTTTTTTTTCCAAAATCAGACTTGACACCAGAGAGGCTGAATACCGCACTGAGTCAATGCGGTCTTAGCCTCTCTGGTCTCAACACTCTGTCTGATTTTGGATTTTTTTTTTTTTTTTTCCAAAATCAGACTTGACACCAGAGAGGCTGAATACCGCACTGAGTCAATGCGGTCTTAGCCTCTCTGGTGTCAACACTCTGTCTGATTTTGGATTTTTTTTTTTTTTTTTCAAAAATCAGACTTGACACCAGAGAGGCTGAAAACCGCACTGAGTCAATGTGGTCTTAGCCTCTCTGGTCTCAACACTCTGTCTGATTTTGGATTTTTTTTTTTTTTTTCCAAAATCAGACTTGACACCAGAGAGGCTGAATACCGCACTGAGTCAATGCGGTCTTAGCCTCTCTGGTGTCAACACTCTGTCTGATTTTGGATTTTTTTTTTTTTTTTTCCAAAATCAGACTTGACACCAGAGAGGCTTACCGCACTGAGTCAATGCGGTCTTAGCCTCTCTGGTCTCAACACTCTGTCTGATTTTGGATTTTTTTTTTTTTTTTTCCAAAATCAGACTTGACACCAGAGAGGCTGAATACCGCACTGAGTCAATGCGGTCTTAGCCTCTCTGGTGTCAACACTCTGTCTGATTTTGGATTTTTTTTTTTTTTTTTCCCAAAATCAGACTTGACACCAGAGAGGCTGAATACCGCACTGAGTCAATGCGGTCTTAGCCTCTCTGGTCTCAACACTCTGTCTGATTTTGGATTTTTTTTTTTTTTTTTCCAAAATCAGACTTGACACCAGAGAGGCTGAATACCGCACTGAGTCAATGCGGTCTTAGCCTCTCTGGTGTCAACACTCTGTCTGATTTTGGATTTTTTTTTTTTTTTTCCAAAATCATACTTGACACCAGAGAGGCTGAATACCGCACTGAGTCAATGCGGTCTTAGCCTCTCTGGTCTCAACACTCTGTCTGATTTTGGATTTTTTTTTTTTTTTTCCAAAATCAGACTTGACCCCAGAGAGGCTGAATACCGCACTGAGTCAATGCGGTCTTAGCCTCTCTGATGTCAACACTCTGTCTGATTTTGGATTTTTTTTTTTTTTTTTTTCCAAAATCAGACTTGACACCAGAGAGGCTGAATACCGCACTGAGTCAATGCGGTCTTAGCCTCTCTGGTCTCAACACTGTCTGATTTTGGATTTTTTTTTTTTTTTTTCCAAAATCAGACTTGACACCATAGAGGCTGAATACCGCACTGAGTCAATGCGGTCTTAGCCTCTCTGGTGTCAACACTCTGTCTGATTTTGGATTTTTTTTTTTTTTTTTTCCAAAATCAGACTTGACACCAGAGAGGCTGAATACCGCACTGAGTCAATGCGGTCTTAGCCTCTCTGGTGTCAACACTCTGTCTGATTTTGGATTTTTTTTTTTTTTTTTCCAAAATCAGACTTGACACCAGAGAGGCTGAATACCGCACTGAGTCAATGCGGTCTTAGCCTCTCTGGTCTCAACACTCTGTCTGATTTTGGATTTTTTTTTTTTTTTTTCCAAAATCAGACTTGACACCAGAGAGGCTGAATACCGCACTGAGTCAATGCGGTCTTAGCCTCTCTGGTGTCAACACTCTGTCTGATTTTGGATTTTTTTTTTTTTTTTTTCCAAAATCAGACTTGACACCAGAGAGGCTGAATACCGCACTGAGTCAATGCGGTCTTAGCCTCTCTGGTGTCAACACTCTGTCTGATTTTGGATTTTTTTTTTTTTTTTTTTCCAAAATCAGACTTGACACCAGAGAGGCTGAATACCGCACTGAGTCAATGCGGTCTTAGCCTCTCTGGTCTCAACACTCTGTCTGATTTTGGATTTTTTTTTTTTTTTTTCCAAAATCAGACTTGACACCAGAGAGGCTGAATACCGCACTGAGTCAATGCGGTCTTAGCCTCTCTGGTGTCAACACTCTGTCTGATTTTGGATTTTTTTTTTTTTTTTTTCCAAAATCAGACTTGACACCAGAGAGGCTGAATACCGCACTGAGTCAATGCGGTCTTAGCCTCTCTGGTGTCAACACTCTGTCTGATTTTGGATTTTTTTTTTTTTTTTTCCAAAATCAGACTTGACACCAGAGAGGCTGAATACCGCACTGAGTCAATGCAGTCTTAGCCTCTCTGGTGTCAACACTCTGTCTGATTTTGGATTTTTTTTTTTTTTTTCCAAAATCAGACTTGACACCAGAGAGGCTGAATACCGCACTGAGTCAATGCGGTCTTAGCCTCTCTGGTCTCAACACTCTGTCTGATTTTGGATTTTTTTTTTTTTTTTTCAAAAATCAGACTTGACACCAGAGAGGCTGAATACCGCACTGAGTCAATGCGGTCTTAGCCTCTCTGGTGTCAACACTGTCTGATTTTGGATTATTATTATTTTTTTCCAAAATCAGACTTGACACCAGAGAGGCTGAATACCGCACTGAGTCAATGCGGTCTTAGCCTCTCTGGTCTCAACACTCTGTCTGATTTTGGATTTTTTTTTTTTTTTTTCCAAAATCAGACTTGACACCAGAGAGGCTGAATACCGCACTGAGTCAATGCGGTCTTAGCCTCTCTGGTGTCAACACTCTGTCTGATTTTGGATTTTTTTTTTTTTTTTTCCCAAAATCAGACTTGACACCAGAGAGGCTGAATACCGCACTGAGTCAATGCGGTCTTAGCCTATCTGGTCTCAACACTCTGTCTGATTTTGGATTTTTTTTTTTTTTTTTTCCAAAATCAGACTTGACACCAGAGAGGCTGAATACCGCACTGAGTCAATGCGGTCTTAGCCTCTCTGGTGTCAACACTCTGTCTGATTTTGGATTTTTTTTTTTTTTTTTCCCAAAATCAGACTTGACACCAGAGAGGCTGAATACCGCACTGAGTCAATGCGGTCTTAGCCTCTCTGGTCTCAACACTCTGTCTGATTTTGGATTTTTTTTTTTTTTTTTCCAAAATCAGACTTGACACCAGAGAGGCTGAATACTGCACTGAGTCAATGGGGTCTTAGCCTCTCTGGTGTCAACACTCTGTCTGATTTTGGATTTTTTTTTTTTTTTTTCCAAAATCAGACTTGACACCAGAGAGGCTGAATACCGCACTGAGTCAATGCGGTCTTAGCCTCTCTGGTCTCAACACTCTGTCTGATTTTGGATTTTTTTTTTTTTTTTTCAAAAATCAGACTTGACACCAGAGAGGCTGAATACCGCACTGAGTCAATGCGGTCTTAGCCTCTCTGGTGTCAACACTCTGTCTGATTTTGGATTTTTTTTTTTTTTTTCCAAAATCAGACTTGACACCAGAGAGGCTGAATACCGCACTGAGTCAATGCGGTCTTAGCCTCTCTGGTCTCAACACTCTGTCTGATTTTGGATTTTTTTTTTTTTTTTCCAAAATCAGACTTGACACCAGAGAGGCTGAATACCGCACTGAGTCAATGCGGTCTTAGCCTCTCTGGTCTCAACACTCTGTCTGATTTTGGATTTTTTTTTTTTTTTTTCCAAAATCAGACTTGACACCAGAGAGGCTGAATACCGCACTGAGTCAATGCGGTCTTAGCCTCTCTGGTGTCAACACTCTGTCTGATTTTGGATTTTTTTTTTTTTTTTTCAAAAATCAGACTTGACACCAGAGAGGCTGAAAACCGCACTGAGTCAATGTGGTCTTAGCCTCTCTGGTCTCAACACTCTGTCTGATTTTGGATTTTTTTTTTTTTTTTCCAAAATCAGACTTGACACCAGAGAGGCTGAATACCGCACTGAGTCAATGCGGTCTTAGCCTCTCTGGTGTCAACACTCTGTCTGATTTTGGATTTTTTTTTTTTTTTTTCCAAAATCAGACTTGACACCAGAGAGGCTGAATACCGCACTGAGTCAATGCGGTCTTAGCCTCTCTGGTCTCAACACTCTGTCTGATTTTGGATTTTTTTTTTTTTTTTTCCAAAATCAGACTTGACACCAGAGAGGCTGAATACCGCACTGAGTCAATGCGGTCTTAGCCTCTCTGGTGTCAACACTCTGTCTGATTTTGGATTTTTTTTTTTTTTTTTCCCAAAATCAGACTTGACACCAGAGAGGCTGAATACCGCACTGAGTCAATGCGGTCTTAGCCTCTCTGGTCTCAACACTCTGTCTGATTTTGGATTTTTTTTTTTTTTTTTCCAAAATCAGACTTGACACCAGAGAGGCTGAATACCGCACTGAGTCAATGCGGTCTTAGCCTCTCTGGTGTCAACACTCTGTCTGATTTTGGATTTTTTTTTTTTTTTTTCCAAAATCATACTTGACACCAGAGAGGCTGAATACCGCACTGAGTCAATGCGGTCTTAGCCTCTCTGGTCTCAACACTCTGTCTGATTTTGGATTTTTTTTTTTTTTTTCCAAAATCAGACTTGACCCCAGAGAGGCTGAATACCGCACTGAGTCAATGCGGTCTTAGCCTCTCTGATGTCAACACTCTGTCTGATTTTGGATTTTTTTTTTTTTTTTTTCCAAAATCAGACTTGACACCAGAGAGGCTGAATACCGCACTGAGTCAATGCGGTCTTAGCCTCTCTGGTCTCAACACTGTCTGATTTTGGATTTTTTTTTTTTTTTTCCAAAATCAGACTTGACACCATAGAGGCTGAATACCGCACTGAGTCAATGCGGTCTTAGCCTCTCTGGTGTCAACACTCTGTCTGATTTTGGATTTTTTTTTTTTTTTTTCCAAAATCAGACTTGACACCAGAGAGGCTGAATACCGCACTGAGTCAATGCGGTCTTAGCCTCTCTGGTGTCAACACTCTGTCTGATTTTGGATTTTTTTTTTTTTTTTTCCAAAATCAGACTTGACACCAGAGAGGCTGAATACCGCACTGAGTCAATGCGGTCTTAGCCTCTCTGGTCTCAACACTCTGTCTGATTTTGGATTTTTTTTTTTTTTTTTCCAAAATCAGACTTGACACCAGAGAGGCTGAATACCGCACTGAGTCAATGCGGTCTTAGCCTCTCTGGTGTCAACACTCTGTCTGATTTTGGATTTTTTTTTTTTTTTTTTCCAAAATCAGACTTGACACCAGAGAGGCTGAATACCGCACTGAGTCAATGCGGTCTTAGCCTCTCTGGTGTCAACACTCTGTCTGATTTTGGATTTTTTTTTTTTTTTTTTCCAAAATCAGACTTGACACCAGAGAGGCTGAATACCGCACTGAGTCAATGCGGTCTTAGCCTCTCTGGTCTCAACACTCTGTCTGATTTTGGATTTTTTTTTTTTTTTTTCCAAAATCAGACTTGACACCAGAGAGGCTGAATACCGCACTGAGTCAATGCGGTCTTAGCCTCTCTGGTGTCAACACTCTGTCTGATTTTGGATTTTTTTTTTTTTTTTTTCCAAAATCAGACTTGACACCAGAGAGGCTGAATACCGCACTGAGTCAATGCGGTCTTAGCCTCTCTGGTGTCAACACTCTGTCTGATTTTGGATTTTTTGTTTTTTTTTCCAAAATCAGACTTGACACCAGAGAGGCTGAATACCGCACTGAGTCAATGCGGTCTTAGCCTCTCTGGTCTCAACACTCTGTCTGATTTTGGATTTTTTTTTTTTTTTTTCAAAAATCAGACTTGACACCAGAGAGGCTGAATACCGCACTGAGTCAATGCGGTATTAGCCTCTCTGGTGTCAACACTGTCTGATTTTGGATTATTATTTTCTTTTCCAAAATCAGACTTGACACCAGAGAGGCTGAATACCGCACTGAGTCAATGCGGTCTTAGCCTCTCTGGTCTCAACACTCTGTCTGATTTTGGATTTTTTTTTTTTTTTTCCAAAATCAGACTTGACACCAGAGAGGCTGAATACCGCACTGAGTCAATGCGGTCTTAGCCTCTCTGGTGTCAACACTCTGTCTGATTTTGGATTTTTTTTTTTTTTTCCAAAATCAGACTTGACACCAGAGAGGCTGTATACCGCACTGAGTCAATGCGGTCTTAGTCTCTCTAGTGTCAACACTCTGTCTGATTTTGGATTTTTTTTTTTTTTTTCCAAAATCAGACTTGACACCAGAGAGGCTGAATACCGCACTGAGTCAATGCGGTCTTAGCCTCTCTGGTCTCAACACTCTGTCTGATTTTGGATTTTTTTTTTTTTTTTCAAAAATCAGACTTGACACCAGAGAGGCTGAATACCGCACTGAGTCAATGCGGTCTTAGCCTCTCTGGTGTCAACACTCTGTCTGATTTTGGATTTTTTTTTTTTTTTTTTCCAAAATCAGACTTGACACCAGAGAGGCTGAATACCGCACTGAGTCAATGCGGTCTTAGCCTCTCTGGTCTCAACACTCTGTCTGATTTTGGATTTTTTTTTTTTTTTTTCCAAAATCAGACTTGACACCAGAGAGGCTGAATACCGCACTGAGTCAATGCCGTCTTAGCCTCTCTGGTGTCAACACTCTGTCTGATTTTGGATTTTTTTTTTTTTTTTTTCCAAAATCAGACTTGACAACAGAGAGGCTGAATACCGCACTGAGTCAATGCGGTCTTAGCCTCTCTGGTGTCAACACTCTGTCTGATTTTGGATTTTTTTTTTTTTTTTTTCCAAAATCAGACTTGACACCAGAGAGGCTGAATACCGCACTGATTCAATGCGGTCTTAGCCTCTCTGGTCTCAACACTCTGTCTGATTTTGGATTTTTTTTTTTTTTTTCCAAAATCAGACTTGACACCAGAGAGGCTGAATACCGCACTGAGTCAATGCGGTCTTAGCCTCTCTGGTGTCAACACTCTGTCTGATTTTGGATTTTTTTTTTTTTTTTTTCCAAAATCAGACTTGACACCAGAGAGGCTGAATACCGCACTGAGTCAATGCGGTCTTAGCCTCTCTGGTCTCAACACTCTGTCTGATTTTGGATTTTTTTTTTTTTTTTTCAAAAATCAGACTTGACACCAGAGAGGCTGAATACCGCACTGAGTCAATGCGGTATTAGCCTCTCTGGTGTCAACACTGTCTGATTTTGGATTATTATTTTTTTTTTCCAAAATCAGACTTGACACCAGAGAGGCTGAATACCGCACTGAGTCAATGCGGTCTTAGCCTCTCTGGTCTCAACACTCTGTCTGATTTTGGATTTTTTTTTTTTTTTTCCAAAATCAGACTTGACACCAGAGAGGCTGAATACCGCACTGAGTCAATGCGGTCTTAGCCTCTCTGGTGTCAACACTCTGTCTGATTTTGGATTTTTTTTTTTTTTTTCCAAAATCAGACTTGACACCAGAGAGGCTGTATACCGCACTGAGTCAATGCGGTCTTAGTCTCTCTAGTGTCAACACTCTGTCTGATTTTGGATTTTTTTTTTTTTTTTCCAAAATCAGACTTGACACCAGAGAGGCTGAATACCGCACTGAGTCAATGCGGTCTTAGCCTCTCTGGTCTCAACACTCTGTCTGATTTTGGATTTTTTTTTTTTTTTTCAAAAATCAGACTTGACACCAGAGAGGCTGAATACCGCACTGAGTCAATGCGGTCTTAGCCTCTCTGGTGTCAACACTCTTTCCTTTTTTTGATTTTTTTTTTTTTTTTTCCAAAATCAGACTTGACACCAGAGAGGCTGAATACCGCACTGAGTCAATGTGGTCTTAGCCTCTCTGGTCTCAACACTCTGTCTGATTTTGGATTTTTTTTTTTTTTTTTTTAAATCAGACTTGACACCAGAGAGGCTGAATACCGCACTGAGTCAATGCGGTCTTAGCCTCTCTGGTGTCAACACTCTTTCCTTTTTTAGATTTTTTTTTTTTTTTTTCCAAAATCAGACTTGACACCAGAGAGGCTGAATACCGCACTGAGTCAATGTGGTCTTAGCCTCTCTGGTCTCAACACTCTGTCTGATTTTGGATTTTTTTTTTTTTTTTTTTAAATCAGACTTGACACCAGAGAGGCTGAATACCGCACTGAGTCAATGCGGTCTTAGCCTCTCTGGTGTCAACACTCTGTCTGATTTTCGATTTTTTTTTTTTTTTTCCAAAATCAGACTTGACACCAGAGAGGCTGAATACCGCACTGAGTCAATGCGGTCTTAGCCTCTCTGGTGTCAACACTCTGTCTGATTTTGGATTTTTTTTTTTTTTCCAAAATCAGACTTGACACCAGAGAGGCTGAATACCGCACTGAGTCAATGCGGTCTTAGCCTCTCTGGTGTCAACACTCTGTCTGATTTTGGATTTTTTTTTTTTTTTTCCAAAATCAGACTTGACACCAGAGAGGCTGAATACCGCACTGAGTCAATGCGGTCTTAGCCTCTCTGGTCTCAACACTCTGTCTGATTTTGGATTTATTTATTTTTTTTAAATCAGACTTGACACCAGAGAGGCTGAATACCGCACTGAGTCAATGCGGTCTTAGCCTCTCTGGTGTCAACACTCTGTCTGATTTTGGATTTTTTTTTTTTTTTTTCCAAAATCAGACTTGACACCAGAGAGGCTGAATACCGCACTGAGTCAATGCGGTCTTAGCCTCTCTGGTCTCAACACTCTGTCTGATTTTGGATTTTTTTTTTTTTTTTTCCAAAATCAGACTTGACACCAGAGAGGCTGAATAATGCACTGAGTCAATGCGGTCTTAGCCTCTCTGGTGTCAACACTCTGTCTGATTTTGGATTTTTTTTTTTTTTTTTTCCAAAATCAGACTTGACACCAGAGAGGCTGAATACCACACTTAGTCAATGCGGTCTTAGCCTCTCTGGTGTCAACACTCTGTCTGATTTTTGATTTTTTTTTTTTTTTTTCCAAAATCAGACTTGACACCAGAGAGGCTGAATACCGCACTGAGTCAATGCGGTCTTAGCCTCTCTGGTCTCAACACTCTGTCTGATTTTGGATTTTTTTTTTTTTTTTTCCAAAATCAGACTTGACACCAGAGAGGCTGAATACCGCACTGAGTCAATGCGGTCTTAGCCTCTCTGGTGTCAACACTCTGTCTGATTTTGGATTTTTTTTTTTTTTTTTCCAAAATCAGACTTGACACCAGAGAGGCTGAATACCGCACTGATTCAATGCGGTCTTAGCCTCTCTGGTCTCAACACTCTGTCTGATTTTGGATTTTTTTTTTTTTTTTCCAAAATCAGACTTGACACCAGAGAGGCTGAATACCGCACTGAGTCAATGCGGTCTTAGCCTCTCTGGTGTCAACACTCTGTCTGATTTTGGATTTTTTTTTTTTTTTTCCAAAATCAGACTTGACACCAGAGAGGCTGAATACCGCACTGAGTCAATGCGGTCTTAGCCTCTTGGGTCTCAACACTCTGTCTGATTTTGGATTTTTTTTTTTTTTTTTCAAAAATCAGACTTGACACCAGAGAGGCTGAATACCGCACTGAGTCAATGCGGTCTTAGCCTCTCTGGTGTCAACACTGTCTGATTTTGGATTATTTTATTTTTTTTCCAAAATCAGACTTGACACCAGAGAGGCTGAATACCGCACTGAGTCAATGCGGTCTTAGCCTCTCTGGTCTCAACACTCTGTCTGATTTTGGATTTTTTTTTTTTTTTTTCCAAAATCAGACTTGACACCAGAGAGGCTGAATACCGCACTGAGTCAATGCGGTCTTAGCCTCTCTGGTCTCAACACTCTGTCTGATTTTGGATTTTTTTTTTTTTTTTAAATCAGACTTGACACCAGAGAGGCTGAATACCGCACTGAGTCAATGCGGTCTTAGCCTCTCTGGTGTCAACACTCTGTCTGATTTTGGATTTTTTTTTTTTTTTTTCCAAAATCAGACTTGACACCAGAGAGGCTGAATACCGCACTGAGTCAATGCGGTCTTAGCCTCTCTGGTGTCAACACTGTCTGATTTTGGATTATTTATTTTTTTTTCCAAAATCAGACTTGACACCAGAGAGGCTGAATACCGCACTGAGTCAATGCGGTCTTAGCCTCTCTGGTCTCAAAACTCTGTCTGATTTTGGATTTTTTTTTTTTTTTTCCAAAATCAGACTTGACACCAGAGAGGCTGAATACCGCACTGAGTCAATGCGGTCTTAGCCTCTCTGGTGTCAACACTCTGTCTGATTTTGGATTTTTTTTTTTTTTCCAAAATCAGACTTGACACCAGAGAGGCTGAATACCGCACTGAGTCAATGCGGTCTTAGCCTCTCTGGTGTCAACACTCTGTCTGATTTTGGATTTTTTTTTTTTTTTTTTCCAAAATCAGACTTGACACCAGAGAGGCTGAATACCGCACTGAGTCAATGCGGTCTTAGCCTCCCTGGTCTCAACACTCTGTCTGATTTTTGATTTTTTTTTTTTTTTTTCAAAAATCAGACTTGACACCAGAGAGGCTGAATACCGCACTGAGTCAATGCGGTCTTAGCCTCTCTGGTGTCAACACTGTCTGATTTTGGATTATTTTATTTTTTTTCCAAAATCAGACTTGACACCAGAGAGGCTGAATACCGCACTGAGTCAATGCGGTCTTAGCCTCTCTGGTCTCAACACTCTGTCTGATTTTGGATTTTTTTTTTTTTTTTCCAAAATCAGACTTGACACCAGAGAGGCTGAATACCGCACTGAGTCAATGCGGTCTTAGCCTCTCTGGTGTCAACACTCTGTCTGATTTTGGATTTTTTTTTTTTTTTCCAAAATCAGACTTGACACCAGAGAGGCTGAATACCGCACTGAGTCAATGCGGTCTTAGCCTCTCTGGTGTCAACACTCTGTCTGATTTTGGATTTTTTTTTTTTTTTTTCCAAAATCAGACTTGACACCAGAGAGGCTGAATACCGCACTGAGTCAATGCGGTCTTAGCCTCTCTGGTCTCAACACTCTGTCTGATTTTGGATTTTTTTTTTTTTTTTAAATCAGACTTGACACCAGAGAGGCTGAATACCGCACTGAGTCAATGCGGTCTTAGCCTCTCTGGTGTCAACACTCTGTCTGATTTTGGATTTTTTTTTTTTTTTTTCCAAAATCAGACTTGACACCAGAGAGGCTGAATACCGCACTGAGTCAATGCGGTCTTAGCCTCTCTGGTCTCAACACTCTGTCTGATTTTGGATTTTTTTTTTTTTTTTTCCAAAATCAGACTTGACACCAGAGAGGCTGAATACCGCACTGAGTCAATGCGGTCTTAGCCTCTCTGGTGTCAACACTCTGTCTGATTTTGGATTTTTTTTTTTTTTTTTCCAAAATCAGACTTGACACCAGAGAGGCTGAATACCACACTTAGTCAATGCGGTCTTAGCCTCTCTGGTGTCAACACTCTGTCTGATTTTGGATTTTTTTTTTTTTTTTCCAAAATCAGACTTGACACCAGAGAGGCTGAATACCGCACTGAGTCAATGCGGTCTTAGCCTCTCTGGTCTCAACACTCTGTCTGATTTTGGATTTTTTTTTTTTTTTTTCCAAAATCAGACTTGACACCAGAGAGGCTGAATACCGCACTGAGTCAATGCGGTCTTAGCCTCTCTGGTGTCAACACTCTGTCTGATTTTGGATTTTTTTTTTTTTTTTTTCCAAAATCAGACTTGACACCAGAGAGGCTGAATACCGCACTGAGTCAATGCGGTCTTAGCCTCTCTGGTGTCAACACTCTGTCTGATTTTGGATTTTTTTTTTTTTTTTTCCAAAATCAGACTTGACACCAGAGAGGCTGAATACCGCACTGAGTCAATGCGGTCTTAGCCTCTCTGGTCTCAACACTCTGTCTGATTTTGGATTTTTTTTTTTTTTTTTCCAAAATCAGACTTGACACCAGAGAGGCTGAATACCGCACTGAGTCAATGCGGTCTTAGCCTCTCTGGTGTCAACACTCTGTCTGATTTTGGATTTTTTTTTTTTTTTTTTCCAAAATCAGACTTGACACCAGAGAGGCTGAATACCGCACTGAGTCAATGCGGTCTTAGCCTCTCTGGTGTCAACACTCTGTCTGATTTTGGATTTTTTTTTTTTTTTTCCAAAATCAGACTTGACACCAGAGAGGCTGAATACCGCACTGAGTCAATGCGGTCTTAGCCTCTCTGGTCTCAACACTCTGTCTGATTTTGGATTTTTTTTTTTTTTTTTCAAAAATCAGACTTGACACCAGAGAGGCTGAATACCGCACTGAGTCAATGCGGTATTAGCCTCTCTGGTGTCAACACTGTCTGATTTTGGATTATTATTTTCTTTTCCAAAATCAGACTTGACACCAGAGAGGCTGAATACCGCACTGAGTCAATGCGGTCTTAGCCTCTCTGGTCTCAACACTCTGTCTGATTTTGGATTTTTTTTTTTTTTTTCCAAAATCAGACTTGACACCAGAGAGGCTGAATACCGCACTGAGTCAATGCGGTCTTAGCCTCTCTGGTGTCAACACTCTGTCTGATTTTGGATTTTTTTTTTTTTTTCCAAAATCAGACTTGACACCAGAGAGGCTGTATACCGCACTGAGTCAATGCGGTCTTAGTCTCTCTAGTGTCAACACTCTGTCTGATTTTGGATTTTTTTTTTTTTTTTCCAAAATCAGACTTGACACCAGAGAGGCTGAATACCGCACTGAGTCAATGCGGTCTTAGCCTCTCTGGTCTCAACACTCTGTCTGATTTTGGATTTTTTTTTTTTTTTTCAAAAATCAGACTTGACACCAGAGAGGCTGAATACCGCACTGAGTCAATGCGGTCTTAGCCTCTCTGGTGTCAACACTCTGTCTGATTTTGGATTTTTTTTTTTTTTTTTTCCAAAATCAGACTTGACACCAGAGAGGCTGAATACCGCACTGAGTCAATGCGGTCTTAGCCTCTCTGGTCTCAACACTCTGTCTGATTTTGGATTTTTTTTTTTTTTTTTCCAAAATCAGACTTGACACCAGAGAGGCTGAATACCGCACTGAGTCAATGCGGTCTTAGCCTCTCTGGTGTCAACACTCTGTCTGATTTTGGATTTTTTTTTTTTTTTTTTCCAAAATCAGACTTGACACCAGAGAGGCTGAATACCGCACTGAGTCAATGCGGTCTTAGCCTCTCTGGTGTCAACACTCTGTCTGATTTTGGATTTTTTTTTTTTTTTTTTCCAAAATCAGACTTGACACCAGAGAGGCTGAATACCGCACTGAGTCAATGCGGTCTTAGCCTCTCTGGTCTCAACACTCTGTCTGATTTTGGATTTTTTTTTTTTTTTTCCAAAATCAGACTTGACACCAGAGAGGCTGAATACCGCACTGAGTCAATGCGGTCTTAGCCTCTCTGGTGTCAACACTCTGTCTGATTTTGGATTTTTTTTTTTTTTTTTTCCAAAATCAGACTTGACACCAGAGAGGCTGAATACCGCACTGAGTCAATGCGGTCTTAGCC
Source organism: Poromitra crassiceps (assembly GCF_964638095.1). Taxonomy (NCBI): domain Eukaryota; kingdom Metazoa; phylum Chordata; class Actinopteri; order Beryciformes; family Melamphaidae; genus Poromitra; species Poromitra crassiceps. The sequence continues at coordinate 23,717 of NW_028151986.1, forward strand.
TCTCTGGTCTCAACACTCTGTCTGATTTTGGATTTTTTTTTTTTTTTTTCAAAAATCAGACTTGACACCAGAGAGGCTGAATACCGCACTGAGTCAATGCGGTCTTAGCCTCTCTGGTGTCAACACTGTCTGATTTTGGATTATTTATTTTTTTTTCCAAAATCAGACTTGACACCAGAGAGGCTGAATACCGCACTGAGTCAATGCGGTCTTAGCCTCTCTGGTCTCAAAACTCTGTCTGATTTTGGATTTTTTTTTTTTTTTTCCAAAATCAGACTTGACACCAGAGAGGCTGAATACCGCACTGAGTCAATGCGGTCTTAGCCTCTCTGGTGTCAACACTCTGTCTGATTTTGGATTTTTTTTTTTTTTCCAAAATCAGACTTGACACCAGAGAGGCTGAATACCGCACTGAGTCAATGCGGTCTTAGCCTCTCTGGTGTCAACACTCTGTCTGATTTTGGATTTTTTTTTTTTTTTTTTCCAAAATCAGACTTGACACCAGAGAGGCTGAATACCGCACTGAGTCAATGCGGTCTTAGCCTCCCTGGTCTCAACACTCTGTCTGATTTTGGATTTTTTTTTTTTTTTTTCAAAAATCAGACTTGACACCAGAGAGGCTGAATACCGCACTGAGTCAATGCGGTCTTAGCCTCTCTGGTGTCAACACTGTCTGATTTTGGATTATTTTATTTTTTTTCCAAAATCAGACTTGACACCAGAGAGGCTGAATACCGCACTGAGTCAATGCGGTCTTAGCCTCTCTGGTCTCAACACTCTGTCTGATTTTGGATTTTTTTTTTTTTTTTCCAAAATCAGACTTGACACCAGAGAGGCTGAATACCGCACTGAGTCAATGCGGTCTTAGCCTCTCTGGTGTCAACACTCTGTCTGATTTTGGATTTTTTTTTTTTTTCCAAAATCAGACTTGACACCAGAGAGGCTGAATACCGCACTGAGTCAATGCGGTCTTAGCCTCTCTGGTGTCAACACTCTGTCTGATTTTGGATTTTTTTTTTTTTTTTTCCAAAATCAGACTTGACACCAGAGAGGCTGAATACCGCACTGAGTCAATGCGGTCTTAGCCTCTCTGGTCTCAACACTCTGTCTGATTTTGGATTTTTTTTTTTTTTTTAAATCAGACTTGACACCAGAGAGGCTGAATACCGCACTGAGTCAATGCGGTCTTAGCCTCTCTGGTGTCAACACTCTGTCTGATTTTGGATTTTTTTTTTTTTTTTTCCAAAATCAGACTTGACACCAGAGAGGCTGAATACCGCACTGAGTCAATGCGGTCTTAGCCTCTCTGGTCTCAACACTCTGTCTGATTTTGGATTTTTTTTTTTTTTTTTCCAAAATCAGACTTGACACCAGAGAGGCTGAATACCGCACTGAGTCAATGCGGTCTTAGCCTCTCTGGTGTCAACACTCTGTCTGATTTTGGATTTTTTTTTTTTTTTTTCCAAAATCAGACTTGACACCAGAGAGGCTGAATACCACACTTAGTCAATGCGGTCTTAGCCTCTCTGGTGTCAACACTCTGTCTGATTTTGGATTTTTTTTTTTTTTTTCCAAAATCAGACTTGACACCAGAGAGGCTGAATACCGCACTGAGTCAATGCGGTCTTAGCCTCTCTGGTCTCAACACTCTGTCTGATTTTGGATTTTTTTTTTTTTTTTTCCAAAATCAGACTTGACACCAGAGAGGCTGAATACCGCACTGAGTCAATGCGGTCTTAGCCTCTCTGGTGTCAACACTCTGTCTGATTTTGGATTTTTTTTTTTTTTTTTTCCAAAATCAGACTTGACACCAGAGAGGCTGAATACCGCACTGAGTCAATGCGGTCTTAGCCTCTCTGGTGTCAACACTCTGTCTGATTTTGGATTTTTTTTTTTTTTTTTTCCAAAATCAGACTTGACACCAGAGAGGCTGAATACCGCACTGAGTCAATGCGGTCTTAGCCTCTCTGGTCTCAACACTCTGTCTGATTTTGGATTTTTTTTTTTTTTTTTCCAAAATCAGACTTGACACCAGAGAGGCTGAATACCGCACTGAGTCAATGCGGTCTTAGCCTCTCTGGTGTCAACACTCTGTCTGATTTTGGATTTTTTTTTTTTTTTTTTCCAAAATCAGACTTGACACCAGAGAGGCTGAATACCGCACTGAGTCAATGCGGTCTTAGCCTCTCTGGTGTCAACACTCTGTCTGATTTTGGATTTTTTTTTTTTTTTTCCAAAATCAGACTTGACACCAGAGATGCTGAATACCGCACTGAGTCAATGCGGTCTTAGCCTCTCTGGTCTCAACACTCTGTCTGATTTTGGATTTTTTTTTTTTTTTTTCAAAAATCAGACTTGACACCAGAGAGGCTGAATACCGCACTGAGTCAATGCGGTATTAGCCTCTCTGGTGTCAACACTGTCTGATTTTGGATTATTATTTTCTTTTCCAAAATCAGACTTGACACCAGAGAGGCTGAATACCGCACTGAGTCAATGCGGTCTTAGCCTCTCTGGTCTCAACACTCTGTCTGATTTTGGATTTTTTTTTTTTTTTTCCAAAATCAGACTTGACACCAGAGAGGCTGAATACCGCACTGAGTCAATGCGGTCTTAGCCTCTCTGGTGTCAACACTCTGTCTGATTTTGGATTTTTTTTTTTTTTTCCAAAATCAGACTTGACACCAGAGAGGCTGTATACCGCACTGAGTCAATGCGGTCTTAGTCTCTCTAGTGTCAACACTCTGTCTGATTTTGGATTTTTTTTTTTTTTTCCAAAATCAGACTTGACACCAGAGAGGCTGAATACCGCACTGAGTCAATGCGGTCTTAGCCTCTCTGGTCTCAACACTCTGTCTGATTTTGGATTTTTTTTTTTTTTTTCAAAAATCAGACTTGACACCAGAGAGGCTGAATACCGCACTGAGTCAATGCGGTCTTAGCCTCTCTGGTGTCAACACTCTGTCTGATTTTGGATTTTTTTTTTTTTTTTTTCCAAAATCAGACTTGACACCAGAGAGGCTGAATACCGCACTGAGTCAATGCGGTCTTAGCCTCTCTGGTCTCAACACTCTGTCTGATTTTGGATTTTTTTTTTTTTTTTTCCAAAATCAGACTTGACACCAGAGAGGCTGAATACCGCACTGAGTCAATGCCGTCTTAGCCTCTCTGGTGTCAACACTCTGTCTGATTTTGGATTTTTTTTTTTTTTTTTTCCAAAATCAGACTTGACACCAGAGAGGCTGAATACCGCACTGAGTCAATGCGGTCTTAGCCTCTCTGGTGTCAACACTCTGTCTGATTTTGGATTTTTTTTTTTTTTTTTTCCAAAATCAGACTTGACACCAGAGAGGCTGAATACCGCACTGAGTCAATGCGGTCTTAGCCTCTCTGGTCTCAACACTCTGTCTGATTTTGGATTTTTTTTTTTTTTTTCCAAAATCAGACTTGACACCAGAGAGGCTGAATACCGCACTGAGTCAATGCGGTCTTAGCCTCTCTGGTGTCAACACTCTGTCTGATTTTGGATTTTTTTTTTTTTTTTTTCCAAAATCAGACTTGACACCAGAGAGGCTGAATACCGCACTGAGTCAATGCGGTCTTAGCCTCTCTGGTCTCAACACTCTGTCTGATTTTGGATTTTTTTTTTTTTTTTTCAAAAATCAGACTTGACACCAGAGAGGCTGAATACCGCACTGAGTCAATGCGGTATTAGCCTCTCTGGTGTCAACACTGTCTGATTTTGGATTATTATTTTTTTTTTCCAAAATCAGACTTGACACCAGAGAGGCTGAATACCGCACTGAGTCAATGCGGTCTTAGCCTCTCTGGTCTCAACACTCTGTCTGATTTTGGATTTTTTTTTTTTTTTTCCAAAATCAGACTTGACACCAGAGAGGCTGAATACCGCACTGAGTCAATGCGGTCTTAGCCTCTCTGGTGTCAACACTCTGTCTGATTTTGGATTTTTTTTTTTTTTTCCAAAATCAGACTTGACACCAGAGAGGCTGTATACCGCACTGAGTCAATGCGGTCTTAGTCTCTCTAGTGTCAACACTCTGTCTGATTTTGGATTTTTTTTTTTTTTTTCCAAAATCAGACTTGACACCAGAGAGGCTGAATACCGCACTGAGTCAATGCGGTCTTAGCCTCTCTGGTCTCAACACTCTGTCTGATTTTGGATTTTTTTTTTTTTTTTCAAAAATCAGACTTGACACCAGAGAGGCTGAATACCGCACTGAGTCAATGCGGTCTTAGCCTCTCTGGTGTCAACACTCTTTCCTTTTTTTGATTTTTTTTTTTTTTTTTCCAAAATCAGACTTGACACCAGAGAGGCTGAATACCGCACTGAGTCAATGTGGTCTTAGCCTCTCTGGTCTCAACACTCTGTCTGATTTTGGATTTTTTTTTTTTTTTTTTTAAATCAGACTTGACACCAGAGAGGCTGAATACCGCACTGAGTCAATGCGGTCTTAGCCTCTCTGGTGTCAACACTCTTTCCTTTTTTAGATTTTTTTTTTTTTTTTTCCAAAATCAGACTTGACACCAGAGAGGCTGAATACCGCACTGAGTCAATGTGGTCTTAGCCTCTCTGGTCTCAACACTCTGTCTGATTTTGGATTTTTTTTTTTTTTTTTCAAAATCAGACTTGACACCAGAGAGGCTGAATACCGCACTGAGTCAATGCGGTCTTAGCCTCTCTGGTGTCAACACTCTGTCTGATTTTGGATTTTTTTTTTTTTTTTCCAAAATCAGACTTGACACCAGAGAGGCTGAATACCGCACTGAGTCAATGCGGTCTTAGCCTCTCTGGTGTCAACACTCTGTCTGATTTTGGATTTTTTTTTTTTTTCCAAAATCAGACTTGACACCAGAGAGGCTGAATACCGCACTGAGTCAATGCGGTCTTAGCCTCTCTGGTGTCAACACTCTGTCTGATTTTGGATTTTTTTTTTTTTTTTCCAAAATCAGACTTGACACCAGAGAGGCTGAATACCGCACTGAGTCAATGCGGTCTTAGCCTCTCTGGTCTCAACACTCTGTCTGATTTTGGATTTTTTTTTTTTTTTTAAATCAGACTTGACACCAGAGAGGCTGAATACCGCACTGAGTCAATGCGGTCTTAGCCTCTCTGGTGTCAACACTCTGTCTGATTTTGGATTTTTTTTTTTTTTTTTCCAAAATCAGACTTGACACCAGAGAGGCTGAATACCGCACTGAGTCAATGCGGTCTTAGCCTCTCTGGTCTCAACACTCTGTCTGATTTTGGATTTTTTTTTTTTTTTTTCCAAAATCAGACTTGACACCAGAGAGGCTGAATAATGCACTGAGTCAATGCGGTCTTAGCCTCTCTGGTGTCAACACTCTGTCTGATTTTGGATTTTTTTTTTTTTTTTTTCCAAAATCAGACTTGACACCAGAGAGGCTGAATACCACACTTAGTCAATGCGGTCTTAGCCTCTCTGGTGTCAACACTCTGTCTGATTTTTGATTTTTTTTTTTTTTTTTCCAAAATCAGACTTGACACCAGAGAGGCTGAATACCGCACTGAGTCAATGCGGTCTTAGCCTCTCTGGTCTCAACACTCTGTCTGATTTTGGATTTTTTTTTTTTTTTCCAAAATCAGACTTGACACCAGAGAGGCTGAATACCGCACTGAGTCAATGCGGTCTTAGCCTCTCTGGTCTCAACACTCTGTCTGATTTTGGATTTTTTTTTTTTTTTTAAATCAGACTTGACACCAGAGAGGCTGAATACCGCACTGAGTCAATGCGGTCTTAGCCTCTCTGGTCTCAACACTCTGTCTGATTTTGGATTTTTTTTTTTTTTTTTCAAAAATCAGACTTGACACCAGAGAGGCTGAATACTGCACTGAGTCAATGCGGTATTAGCCTCTCTGGTGTCAACACTCTTTCCTTTTTTTGATTTTTTTTTTTTTTTTTCCAAAATCAGACTTGACACCAGAGAGGCTGAATACCGCACTGAGTCAATGTGGTCTTAGCCTCTCTGGTCTCAACACTCTGTCTGATTTTGGATTTTTTTTTTTTTTTTTTAAATCAGACTTGACACCAGAGAGGCTGAATACCGCACTGAGTCAATGCGGTCTTAGCCTCTCTGGTGTCAACACTCTTTCCTTTTTTAGATTTTTTTTTTTTTTTTTCCAAAATCAGACTTGACACCAGAGAGGCTGAATACCGCACTGAGTCAATGTGGTCTTAGCCTCTCTGGTCTCAACACTCTGTCTGATTTTGGATTTTTTTTTTTTTTTTTCAAAATCAGACTTGACACCAGAGAGGCTGAATACCGCACTGAGTCAATGCGGTCTTAGCCTCTCTGGTGTCAACACTCTGTCTGATTTTGGATTTTTTTTTTTTTTTTCCAAAATCAGACTTGACACCAGAGAGGCTGAATACCGCACTGAGTCAATGCGGTCTTAGCCTCTCTGGTCTCAACACTCTGTCTGATTTTGGATTTTTTTTTTTTTTTTCCAAAATCAGACTTGGGTTAGGGTTAGGGTTAGGGTTAGGGTTAGGGTTAGGGTTAGGGGAAAAGGGGGGTGGTACCCCGACACAGGTCAGGGCACAGTTGCACTCGCTTCTTGTTGGCAACCGAATGTCCCATGAATCAGCTCCCTGCCCCCTGTTGAAGTCCCTTTCAGCAGAAATTGTCTGTTGGTTGATCAGATTATTGTAACTCTACCTCGAAAACTGGGGCTCCAGTTTAGAGTCATGACAGGTGACTGTGAGGTCTGTCAATAGTCCCCTATCGTATCAAACTAGCCTTTAGATGGCTCTGAAGTCTCTTGATACAACACCCCTGTAAGTATGTATATTCAAGTTGTGTTTATGATACTCCAGTTAGGTTAAGGTATATCACCTCACTTGTCTGAAGAGTCCCTAAGTGCACCCTCCCGAAATCCCTCGTATATCCCCCAGTTACAGGCCGGGTACACCTTTCATATTGGTAGAGTTATGTTTGTTCGACCGTTGAGTGACAACCAGTTCTTCATACATGGACCAGTCTTGTGTGAGTCTAACAAGACTGGTTTGTTTGACCAATGCCTTGGACTTGGCCTTGTGACCTCGTGTTACAGGTCCTGACTCCAACATGGTCTTGCTTTGGTCTCAAGTCAATCTGTGGTGTGCCAACCATCACAGCACGATTGACCAATGGCATGTCTGCCATTTCTTCTTGTGGTTGCACTACGACGGGGCTTTCTGCTGCCGTCTGTGTCTCACATTCTTCTGCTAGTACAGTACCGGGGTCATCCTCACCCGTCTGTATCTTACATTCTAGCACAGTACCGGGGTCCTCCTCACCCGCCTGTATCCTACATTCTCCTGCTAATGCAGTACCGGGGTCCTCCTCACCCGCCTGCGACTCACATTCTTCTGGTAGCACAGTACCGGGGTCCTCCTCACCCGTCCGTGTCCTACACTCTTGTGGGGGCACAGTAACGTGGCTGTCCTTTGACGTTTGTGTCCCCTCTGAATTGGTTGTGTCACTCTCATACTTGGTCTGAAACAAGGCCTCTACCTTATGTCTTGTGTATTCCATCACTGCTCTGGGGGATCCCTAAGTGCATTCCAGTGCAGGGTCCCTCGTATACTCTCCAGGGTCAAGTCAGGGTATACTGGTCCTATTCTTAGGTTTAGGTCAAAACTTAGAGTCCATGTGGGATATTATGTGTTGTATATATGACCGCCTTATAGCTTTTAAGAATTGTATTTAATCGAGTGGACGTATGTCCACTACATCCTGGCTAGGTTTGGGCATGTAATAATATTTGACAGCGTTCAGTCACGGCCTTGCTTGGGGGAAACGTGCTTACAGCAATCCTTGCTTGGGGGAGACCTGTACAGTAGTTGCTGGCCCTGCAAGGGGGAGACGTGCCAGTACAGTTATTCACGGGCCCTTTATGGGGCTAAACGTGCCTGTACCGCCGTCTCAGGCCTTGCTTGGGGGAGACATACTTGCACCACAGTCCCGGCCTTGCTTGGGGGGAACATGCTGGTAAAGCAGTAACTGCCTTGCTTGGGGGCTCTGTTCGCTTGGCTATATTCTTGGCTGGTCTGTGAGACAGATCAATCAGTGGCCTGTGGCCTAATCTGTTTAATTGATCTAGTGGATCTAGGGTATATCTGTACACTACAGTACGTGTTGGACGTGTACCTGGTCTGACCAGGCACACTCTGCCATGCTAGCTTTTGTTTAAGCTAGTTAGCTTTGTATTTAAAGCTAATTGCTACAACTTGCTGTAAAATCCGCTTTTCAAAGCGCGCAAGTGTAGTTCCTGTTCTGCTTCTTATCTTAAGTGAGTTTAAAAGATTAACTGAGTGCTTTATAGCCTGTCAATTCGTGTTTAAATTAGTCCGTTATCTTTAGACTGTCTCAGTATCTCAAATTCACTTTTTTCAGAGAAGTGCTGGCCTGCTGCGCCAACTGCTTCTAATATCAACTTTGCCCCGAATTTAAGTATAATTTATGGCCTGCTCCCCCTCCTATACGAGTAAAGGAGACTAACTAACTGCTTTATATTACACCTAATGGTGTTTAAATTAGTCCGTTATCTCAGACTAAGCAAAGCCAATGTTGTTCACTAGCTACCTGAGCAGCGCTTTTCGCTGCTAATGTTAGCTTCTTGAACAACGTTTTCCGCTGCTATACTGCTTTAATATATAACAATGTCAACACTAACATAACGTTTCGGTTATATTTAACCTTCTTCAGATGTCTACAGGGTTGACAAATCTCTAAACTTGAGCTAAGAGTGTCTCTCTATTGAGTTTTCAGAAAGATCGCAGCAGCCGTGTGTTCTGTTCAGAGTCTTGGAACACACTGACGAGTGGAAAGCAGCATCCACTGGGCGTGGCTTCGGGCAAGCCTCGACATGTCACTCAAAGTGACCCTTTGTAAGGTAGATCTGTTCTCCCTACTGTTGTAGTGACAATAAAAATTATTTTTATGATTGAAAAATATTCCTAAACACTATCCTGACCTGTCCTGGTTTTTATAAGTGTATTAACTTGTACACAGATAGTGTCACCTCAGTGAATCTGGTGCACATGTGCAATGTGACACCCCAAGGTGACCATCGCAGGGTGAAAAATGTTCACCCCACTACTACTGTAGTGACAAAAAAAATATTTTTATGATTGAAAAATACTCCTAAACACTATCCTAGCCTGTCTTGGCTTTTTTTAGGTGTATTGACTGTACACAGATAGTGTCACCTCCATGAATTGAGTGTCCATGTGCAATGTGGCACCTCCAAAATGCAATGTGTCGCATTGGAAATCCATTAGGCTATGTAGTTTTTTCCCCCTAAAATACTTTTCTTATGGCCTCTTCATGGCTTTATGATCTCTTGGGTTTTATAAATATTACTATTGTACCTTGATCATTATTTTAGTAAGAGGTTTGTATGTATATAAGTATGTTTATTGCATAATACCTACAACGCCTAAGTGCCATCCAGGGTTGCATGGCACCCTTCTGTATCCTGTCCAACGACACCTCCCCATGACATATTATTGTTTAATAAAAATTAAACCTTATATTATACCAGCTATTGTGTCCCAGGTGTAATTAAAAGTGGTCCCTCTAGAGCTGCTTCTACTCTTTTTAGTATTATAGCAAGTCAGGCTTCAATTCGGGCCTTCTGCTATTATTTGCTCTAATTAGCCTACCGAAGCAGGTTATCATTGTTTTTTCAACAATTAATAACATATCTTCTTTCTAATGACCCCCCCAGGGTTTACTCACACCTGATTTTGGTGTTTAAGTGACCTGAGGTCTTCCCTTTGGTCATCTGGTGTTCAATGCTAGATTAAGCATTTTTAAAGGGTAAATTATATTTATCTTTTTGAACTGTAATTGTGTTTCTCATCATGTCTCTGTCTGTTCCCACAGGGTCTGTCCCCCACCATTCAACCTCCACCAGGCAACACCGTCCCAGGTAAGTATTAGTTTATAAATTAGGGTTAGGTCATACCCTGCAGTGGTTAGGTTGTGTATGGAGGGTAGGTTGGGGTTAGCTCTACCCTCTCTCTTGTGGGTTTTTGTTCAGGTAAGTATTTAACCTCCTGGTTAAGTTGAGGTTATGTATGAAGTGGTTAGGTTCAGGAGAGGGATCAGAATCCCTGTAGGATTGGAACGGTTAGGGTGTGTAGAATAGGTGGGTTGGGTTTAACCCTGTGTGCTCTGTCCTGGGTTTAAACTCAGAGATCAGAGTCTTAGGGTTGCCATATCGGGCATGTTTTTCTTTAGTAAGACTAGGCCTGTAATTTCGGTCCTAGGGGATAGAAGATGGCGAGAGGGTTAGGTTGAGACATGATGAGTAAGTGTGGGGTCAAAGGTCACTTGGCAAGTATCCTGGGTTGTGGCTGGTCAAAACTGTTGGGCAACATAGGTCTTAGATCGGGGACAAATAAAATGGTTGTTACAGGAATGAAAAGTTTGAATCCTATATACAAAAAGTGAAAGGAGCTGGGTTTTAAAAGGAGGGGAGGTGTTGGTGGCTGAGGGATCCACTTGGTTGTGTCATCCCTCATATTGCCATCAGTCAGTTGGTACAGTGATGAAGTCAATGGTTTAAAGAGCCCTGTGGTCAAAATTATGATCCTTTTAGGTTTAAATAAATATGTTTTTAAGTCCTGTGGTCACTGGTGTGATCCATGTTATTTGGGTTTTGTAGTCGAGGTGAGTATATTACAGTGGTTGCCAGTTTCGGCCTTCAAATCCAGTAATGTGGTTACTTAGTGGTGTGGTTTAAACATCCACTGACAAGTTAAATGTGTAGTTGTTCTCAATATCCTATGGAGAGCCCAATGTAGGTTTCTTATACTTGATGTGATTCACAGTTTGTGTTTCATGTGTTTTTTGAGAAATGATCCACTGTTCTGTCAGTATTTTCAACTAGAACAATTGTCTGGGGAAACAAGAAGCAGGGCACTGACCATTCGGCCACCAATAGGCACTGGCTAGTTTAGGGGAAAAGGGGGGTGGTACCCCGACACAGGTCAGGGCACAGTTGCACTCGCTTCTTGTTGGCAACCGAATGTCCCATGAATCAGCTCCCTGCCCCCTGTTGAAGTCCCTTTCAGCAGAAATTGTCTGTTGGTTGATCAGATTATTGTAACTCTACCTCGAAAACTGGGGCTCCAGTTTAGAGTCATGACAGGTGACTGTGAGGTCTGTCAATAGTCCCCTATCGTATCAAACTAGCCTTTAGATGGGTTAGGGTTAGGGTTAGGGTTAGGGTTAGGGTTAGGGTCTACGGCTATGAATTCTGAACTAATAGCTATGAATTACATGGTTTATGCTATTAATTATATTCATTTCCATTCTGTCTGCGAGTCATATGCAGAACGAGGCCTTCGCACAGAGCTACTTTCTGTCATTTCCCCATGCATTTCCTAGGAATAACGTAATTCGTAGGATCCTTTTTTTTCTGTCTTTTTAGGGGTCTTCCTCACCTGCAGGTGGCGTAACTGAGCAGAAACACATGCTATTTCTGACCATAAGGGGGCGCAAATGAGCAACAAAAACAGGTTCGGGCTATGAATTACGTCATTTATGGTATTATTTTCTCTCTCTCTTAACTGAGCAGAAACACATGGTATTTCTGACCATAAGGGGGCGCAAGTGAGCAACAAAAACAGGTTTGGCTATTTCTGACCATAAGGGGGCGCAAGTGAGCAACAAAAACAGGTTCGGGCTATGAATTATGTCATTTATGGTATTATTTTCTCTCTCTCTTAACTGAGCAGAAACACATGGTATTTCTGACCATAAGGGGGCGCAAGTGAGCAACAAAAACAGGTTCGGGCTATTTCTGACCATAAGGGGGCGCAAGTGAGCAACAAAAACAGGTTCGGCTATTTCTGACCATAAGGGGGCGCAAGTGAGCAACAAAAACAGGTTCGGGCTATGAATTATGTCATTTATGGTATTATTTTCTCTCTCTCTTAACTGAGCAGAAACACATGGTATTTCTGACCATAAGGGGGCGCAAGGGAGCAACAAAAACAGGTTCGGGCTATTTCTGACCATAAGGGGGCGCAAGTGAGCAACAAAAAACAGGTTCGGCTATGAATTACGTCATTTATGGTATTATTTTCTCTCTCTCTTAACTGAGCAGAAACACATGGTATTTCTGACCATAAGGGGGCGCAAGTGAGCAACAAAAACAGGTTCGGGCTATTTCTGACCATAAGGGGGCGCAAGTGAGCAACAAAAACAGGTTCGGCTATTTCTGACCATAAGGGGGCGCAAGTGAGCAACAAAAACAGGTTCGGGCTATGAATTATGTCATTTATGGTATTATTTTCTCTCTCTCTTAACTGAGCAGAAACACATGGTATTTCTGACCATAAGGGGGCGCAAGGGAGCAACAAAAACAGGTTCGGGCTATTTCTGACCATAAGGGGGCGCAAGTGAGCAACAAAAAACAGGTTCGGCTATGAATTACGTCATTTATGGTATTATTTTCTCTCTCTCTTAACTGAGCAGAAACACATGGTATTTCTGACCATAAGGGGGCGCAAGTGAGCAACAAAAACAGGTTCGGGCTATTTCTGACCATAAGGGGGCGCAAGTGAGCAACAAAAAACAGGTTCGGCTATGCAATACAGGGCTGGTTAAAGGTCAAGGTCTCCCTCCATCTCTCTCTCTCTCTCTCCCTCTTTCTCCCTCTCTCTCCCTCTTTCTCTCTCTCTCTCCCTCTTTCTCTCAATTTCAATTCAATTTCAATTTCAAATTGCTTTATTGGCATGAAAAGACAGCGCTTATATTGCCAAAGCAAATACACATATTAACAGTACAACAATAAGGAAATTATAATAATAAATGAATGTACAGTCGAAGATGTATAATGTACAAACAGTCAAAATTTACAGTCAAAGATATATGTATCTCGTGGTGTTTTAGGGCTTTGTGGTGGAAGGTTTGGGGGTCGCTTGTTTATTCGTTTCCTATGGTAATGGTAATACAGGGATTTATGGTGTTTATGAAGTGTGTGTGTGTGTGTGTGTGTGTGCCTCCAGCCAACTGACAGGCTAAGTCAGCCTCTTGGGATTCAGCTTCAGCCATCTCTCCATCTCTCTCTCTCTCCATCTACAAAGGTATTGCTGTTTGTTTTTAAGTGTTGATGTATGCATGTATTCATGCTTTGAATATGATGATGTAATGTCATGTGGAAGAACTGTGGGGGCATCCATCTCTCTCTCCCTCTTTCTCTCTCTCTCTCCCTCTTTCTCTCAATTTCAATTCAATTTCAATTTCAAATTGCTTTATTGGCATGAAAAGACAGTGCTTATATTGCCAAAGCAAATACACATATTAACAGTACAACAATAAGGAAATTATAATAATAAATGAATGTACAGTCGAAGATGTATAATGTACAAACAGTCAAAATTTACAGTCAAAGATATATGTACATATAAACTTCCCCAAAAATGGGGCATTCTGACTTAAATTTTTTACAGTTGTTCATCAGGTAAACAAACAGTAATTGTCAAATAGAAAATAAAAATAAAAATAAAATAAATAAAATAGGTAAAATAAATAAAATAAGAATAAGAGTAAAAATGAAATGAAATAAAAATAAAATAAAATAAAATAAAAATAAAAATAAAATGAGCTGGTGTGTTTCACTGGATGTCTCTGAGGTTGTGGCAGGAGGCCAGATATTTAGCTGCCAATATGCAGCAGTTTGGTTTTTCTCCTAATAGGTATTTAAGCTTGTCTCTTTCTGATTGTGTTTTGAATTCTTGGTATTTGTGTATAATTTTGGGGAAGAATGATGCTCTAATTTCTGCATATTTGTCACATTTGTCGACCGGTCTCTAGGGCCAGGCTGTGTCCACTGACTCTGTACCTAGTCAATGTCTTTCTTAATTTGTCATCAGTCACGGTGGTCAGGTATTCTGCCACCGTGTACTGTCTGTTTAGGGCCAAATAGCACTCCATTTTACTTTGAGTTTTTGTGGTGTCTTTCCAATGGGTGATGTATTTGTCTTTTTGTCTTGTTATAATTTGGTTGGGCCAGATTGTCTGTGGGGTGTCCTGAGGCTCTGTAGGGTTGGTTGAGGTTAGGGGACTGAGTCTCAGGACTAGTTGGCAGAGGGGACTCTTGTCTTTGTCTTGGTTCATCTCGTGGTGTTTTAGGGCTTTGTGGTGGAAGGTTTGGGGGTCGCTTGTTTTTAGGTGATTATAGAATTTGATAGCTCTTTTTTCAATTTTTATTTGGAGGGGGTATTGGCCTAATTCTGCTCGACAGGCATTATTTGTGGTTTTCCTATGGAGGTGTAGTATACTTTTACAAAAGTCCAAAAGTCCAAAAGTAAGTGTTTCGATTGGATATTTGTCCCAATTTGTAAAATGTTGGTATTTGCTCCTTCGTTACCCTTCTTGGGCATCAGCTGTGCATTCAGGCACAACAGAGCGTTGGAGCCGTGCTTGGGGTTAGGGGCATGCACAAGCCGGGCCAGTCAAAACCCGAAGTAGTTTTTTTAGCATGCTAATGTTGCTAGCATGCTAAGCTAATGTTAGCATGCTAATGCTAACATGCTAATGCTAATGCTAACCTTTTTTCATAGCCGTGTAACCACTCTACACACTATGAAATGTGGCGAGAAGCCCAAAAAAAAACTTTTACCTCGATCCGAGCAAGGGAAATTCTACTTCCGTTTTTTTTTTTACGCCATTATGCTAATTTTAGACGAGGAATCCAACGCGACCAGCCGCGACTCTCTACGACCTCTACACCAACCAATAGTCATGCCTGCAATATTGTCACAATATCTAGGTATTTGGTCCAAATATTGTGATGCTTGAGCGCTACATCACATGTGGCTTTACAACTGAACATTTAGCCCACACTTTGTAGAAAATACAGAGATATCGTGTATCACCATTCAGCCTAAAAATACAGAGATATGATTTTTGGTCCATATCGCCCAGCCCTAAACCTAAAAGAATACAAAGAACATAGTGTCTGTTTTTCACTTAATTATTTATTTTTTTATTGTGGACGACATTTCACAGCCTTGTGTTCGTCAGCCTCGGAGTCACACTGGCAGTCAGATCCGGCACTGCTCGTTGACACATGCGCCGATCTGTCTCCTGGTCGAGTTTTTGTACACAAAGTTCTCCAGCTGCGAAGCCGTCACGCGCTGCCTGTGCAGCACCTGGAAAAATTCCGAGCAGCCAGTGCAGTGGTAGTCGGGGAGGAAGGGGGCTGGCTTCTTTGCTGCAGGCCTCTTACGGCCCGACGCATCCTCCCGAGGTCGACGCTCCTGCTCCTTCAGCCATCCCTTTTGTACGAACGCTCCGACCCACTCGGGGACGTCCTCTTTAGAGTAAGGCATGATGCGCAGGACGTCGCTGGGAAGGGCTATAGCGGGCCGTGGAAAGCTGTCTGGGTCGCACAACTGCTTTGTCAGGACGGCCTGGTACAGGGTGCCTGCCAGGTCGAGTAGCTCGCCCTCTTCAGACTCGCCTCCGTGCACCGATATCCAGGTGCCGGGCACGTCGATGCCTGCATCGTCCAGCAGCGGCCTCGGCACGCTCACCGACACGCATGCATTTTTGGCGTGCTTGTTGTCAGTGAGCGTGACTGTGCGCTCACGGAGGGCCTTGGACAGTGAGCCCCCGAAGGCTCCGATTGCGCTGCGGTACACCTGTGCCGGGTTGAGTCCCATGTCGGTGACGATCGCTCTGGCTGCCAGGGCCCGATTCTGAGCGGACAGCTGCCACATGGCAATCCTGCGCGCGTCGATGGCCTCAAGCTCCTCGCGCCCACAGCTCGGCATCACGTGGAGAGGGCAGTTGTTCATCACGATCAGGAACGTGTCGTTCCCCAGTTTGAGTCTCTCCGAAACTACCTCGAACCTGTCGGCCAAGTGCTTGCGGCACACGGCCAGGCTCTCTTTGGCGGGTGTCGCGCTGTACATGTAGCGGGGCAGGCAGTAGTCCACCACGCAGTGTGCGATCATCTTGGTGTGGTGGTTGATCAGCGTGTAGTCAGCCTCGTGGGCCACCAGCACCCTGGAGCCCTCGTAGCACTTGCAGTTGGGCTGGTACGGGTGATGTATCAGCATCCTATCAGCCACCGGCTCGCGTCCCTCGCACCCCTGTGGGGTGGCCTCCCGACAGAGGCCTCCCTCGCACCCGTTCTCGTAGTTGACTAAATCCCAGTGTCCGTCTTCTTCTCCATCGTCGGAGATGACGAGGAGAGAGGACCGCCTGGGTCTCTTGCTGTCCCGAGGGTCCTCGGCGTCGACATTGGTAGCAGAGTTGGATAAGCGGGGCAGCGAGCAGGCCCCAAACATGGAAACGAGGCAGCCCTTCTTGGCATTGAGGTTGAGAGGGTACCTGTACAAAGCTGCCTCGCACGGCTTCACCTTGTTGTCGTCGGGCCTCATGGAGACCCTGGTAGACAGGCCCGTGATACGATTCAGACAGGTGTTCACCGTCTCGACGTACGTCGTCTTGACGCTCGAGCTCTCGACCCCGAGCCTGCTGAGCACCTCCGGCTTCATGTTGGTGTTCTTGGCACACTTGAGCAGCTCGCTCCATGGGAAGAAGCCGACAGCCATCTGAGACGACACCAGCTCTGCAGCGCTGCATGCGATCAGGTCCCTGCGCACTGCCTCAGCTGAAGAAAAGAGGTGGTTCAGGCAGTACTTCTTGTCTTTGTACAGCGTTGTCACCTCTGTGCGCTTGGTCGAGTCGTCATCGCTGAGCGTGACTGACACGCCCGAGAAACCCAGGTCAAAGTCCACTGCCTTGACCCGCTCGACCGTGTGGCAGCCGAGCGCTGTCTCGGCGTCGGCCAACCCCCGCCACAGGCCCGTGGCATGGTCTATCTCGACCTTGCGCCGATTGAACAAAATGCGGTCGCCGATGCTTAACTGGTGCCAGGGCAGGGTGGCGAAGCATCTGACGCTGTGGGGCTCGAGCTTGAGGCAGTCGCCTCGCATCACGCACGCGATAAAGACGTCGGCCATCGCCGTGTCACATGCGGAGCGCACACTCTTGACCGCGGAGAGGCCACGCACCTGCACTTCGACCTGGGTGAGCTCGCCCGTGTCCCGGTCGACCGCGTGACTCAGACTGACGTACGTCTTCATGGCCATATGGCAAACGACCGACGAGCTGTGCTCGTACTCGAGCTTGATCCTAAGGTTATCGACGAAGGGGCGCGTGATATCAAGCTCAGCTCCGTCGGCCATCCGGACCAGGTACGTGGGATAGCCCAGCGTCTCGCCGCCCTTGGGGTCCCTGAAGGCCTGCTGTGGCGAGTTGCCGGGCCCTATCAGGTACATCCGGCCGAGCACGTCATCGATTAGCCTCCTGTGCACAAACTCGAGGAAGGCGGGCACCTGCGCCTCGGCTCCAAACTTGCTCGCAATGGCCTTGCGGGCCCGCTCAACGAACGTCGCCAGCCTCTCGTCCTCGGCGCCCGGCGGAGCGTTGTCGACCCTGTCTTCCAACTCGGGCTCGGGCTCGTCTTCGGGCCCATAGCCGAACGACACCATTACGCTGTCGGTGTCGCCGTAAACGATGGGGCACCTGGAGTCGAAGAATTGCGACACGCAGAGGTTGACTAGCGAGATCTGCTGCCTGCCTGCGGCTGAGATGAGAGGTCCGCACGCACCGGCCGTGCCATAGAACGAATTCATCAGGATCTTACACTCGAGCACCTGGAGCTCTGAGTAGGCGCGCTGCTCGTCACTGAGCACGGACGCCTTCAGCCGCTGCTTGCACTCGGCGCGGCGTTTGTAGTAGCGCTCCATGGACGAGTTCATGATGCCGTCGTCGCGGACGAAGCGGCGTGTCGCATCATCGTGCTTCATGATCAGCGAAGCGCATTTGAAGCCCTCGACCTCCCAGCTGTAACACAGCCAGCCCGACAGATTGTAATCGGACTCTGTTGGGGGCCAGGGGACAGTAGACTCGGATGAGATGTTGAGCGCGCTCATGATCGACGGGTACATGCTGGCGAAGTCAAAGGACAGCTCCAGGCCCATGCCCGGCCCCGAATAGTGAAGGCCTGTCAGGGGCGTGCACACAGAGCCGCCCTTCCACGCTTCCTCACTCACGTTCATGGTCCAGGGCCGCCGGTTGGGCAGCTTGCGGCCCGCAGGCCCAGCCATGCACCTGAGGTTGTCGAGCTTGTACTTGAGCTGGGGGACCTGCACCGCGTGAATGCTCTGAACAAACCCGCTGAACGCGCCTCCGCGACCGTGCACGATCACGTCGATGTTGAGTGTCGAGCGGCAGCGGTGGAACAGGCACGACACGGGATCTAGGACCTTGGCCAGCCTCGCGCACAGCTGCGAGTTGACCAGGTTATAGACGAGCACCTCGAAGAGGCCCTGTCCGCCTTGGGCAATCAGTTCGTCCGTGCGCCCGTAGCTCACGGTCGACAGCTTGTGCAGCTTATTACGGTCCTTGGGCGGCATACCCCGTGCTCGCCGCATGCCCTCGACGGCGTGAAGCACAACGTCGTTGAGCTTCATGCCGGGGCAGTCTAATGTGTTAGATCGGGTCTCTGCCATCCTGAACAGATCGATCACATTGGCACCACAGCTGTTCATCTTGAAGTGGCCCAGCTTCATCTTGCCCTTGTTGAAACGGTTGATAGCCTCCCTGGTGAGCTTTTCACAGGTCTCGGTGCCCCGCGTGATCAGATCGCTCAGCTCCTTCAGCAGCGCGTCATACAAGTTGATCAGGCTAGGCGTCTCAAACTGGAAGACGGGTTGCAGCCGGCTGCCAAATTTGTTAGACACAAACAGGCTGTCCCACAGCGCGCGCAGCTTGGCACCATTTTCAGGGCTGACGCCGCTGTGGCCCCGGGTGCAGCACCGGCTCTCGTAGAAGCGCACGCGCTGCTGCAGCACCCTCAGG
Source organism: Poromitra crassiceps (assembly GCF_964638095.1). Taxonomy (NCBI): domain Eukaryota; kingdom Metazoa; phylum Chordata; class Actinopteri; order Beryciformes; family Melamphaidae; genus Poromitra; species Poromitra crassiceps. Next base: position 42,635 of record NW_028151986.1, read on the forward strand.
TCGAAGCCGGCGTTGTACACGTAGATCAGATCAATACTCTGGCTGGTCAGCGCCGTCAGCACCTGGCACAGCAGGGAGAACTCGCTGGTGCAGGCGTACATCCGGATTCGGTTTGGGTCACCGATGCCCACAGAACGTGCCACTGGAGCATTGTGGTCCGGGGGTGGGCCGGTGACCTTGGCTGTGTTGTAAAACACCATGAGGCTCTTCCTGTGTTTGCCATGCTCCTTACGTCTGTTCCTGCGCAGGAACACCAGGGAAACACAGGTAATCTCGTGCTGTTTGCCGACCATATCTGCGGGCAGGTTGGGGATGTTCACTTTCGACTTGCCTCGCGAGCCGGCCAGCTTTCCGGCCAGTTGGCGGGCGAATGCTTTGAGGGTCTCCACCTTCTTCTCGGTGCAGTAGGGGTTGTCTGCGGAAAACTGAGGACACTGGGTCGCGCGGTTCCTGTACTTCTCGTTGACCACCGTCTCAATGTCGAGGCACGCGCTGTTGTACAAGAAGCTGCGGTGCTTTGCGTCGAAGGCTAGCGCCTCAGCCTCTGAGAGCTCGTGGTCGTAGATCAGGTCCCGGAGAGACAGGGGCATCACCACAGGGGTGGTCAGCAGCCGGTCGACCTCTGTCTCGGGGAGGAAGTAGAGCCGGCCGAACATCAGGCCGGAGCACAGCGCCGGGACGTTGCCGTCGCGTGGCATGTAGTAGCCCTTCTCTCCGCTGAAGTCGCCAAAGGTGAGGGCTCCCGCCACCGTAGCCAAGTACCTGTTGGCCAGGGTGACGGAGGCGAGCGGGAAGACCTGAGCATCCACGGGCCTCTTGATGTCGTCCTGCCGTACTTTCAAGGGCACAGGCTCGGCAACCATGTGCTGTCTCCATTGGGCCTTTACGCGCTCCCAGGTCTCGGGTGAGGACTCACCCAGCTCCAGGTCGTAGCCCACCACCAGGGCGATGTCCTTCACCTGCATTGAGACAGTACAGCCAAGTAAGCGGTTAGGCCCATACACGGCCAGGGCCCTGCACAGCAGGCTGTGGTGCTGCTGGTCGTACATGACCGACTTGACGAGCAGTCCCACCAGGCAACGCTCGCGAGCCAGGTCGACGCTGCGCCAGGTGGGGTACATGTCTGGGAACGCGGACATGAAGGGGAACGGGCCATCCATAGCGGTAGTGGTGCTTTGCAGATACAAAAACCCTATCAGTATATGGAGGAGGGACTATATGCAACTTTACATGATAAGATGAGTCTCCGCCCCAGCAGCACACACAAAAATCTAAAACCAAAAAGGTGTTTTCTTCCAGGCGGAGCTGCTGATTGGGCCTTGGTGTAGGATGCCTCGGGCTCGAACCAAGCCGTGCGACAGTGAGCTCCTGCCACCGGGGGCGCCCCCGCGCACCCGCTACACTGCGGCTTACCCCAGCGTGAGTGTGCCCAAGTACAGGCATGTCATGTTCCTTGCTGTCGAGAAGACCCTGCTGTACGACAAGGGTTCAGATGTGTACTGCTTTGCAGCGCTCGGGAGCCAGGGACGCTCGCTGTTCCAACTGCTGCTCTATATCTCCTACTGCTTCAAGGGCAAGGTGTTCCAGATCACTCTGGAGAACCCCCAGGTGCACCATATGTCACCGCCGATCCGTGAGGACTTTGCAGAGGCCCTGCTCTTCTGCTTCGTCCTAGACCTGTCTGAGGACCCGCCGACCGACGCACCGGCTTCGGCCGGGGAGCCCGACGTCAGCGATGACAGTGACACCGAGAGCCTCGAGGACATGGGCGTGTTCATGGACCAGGAGACGCCTGCGCTGGGGATATACGAAGAGGCCTTCAACGCGTTCATGCGGCTAGGCCTGGTGAAGCACAAGGTATCGTCACTCAACTACGCCATGATCAACATGCGCGACAGCAAGGGCGAGGTGAGCGCTGGGTTCGCCTGCCTGGACTACGTGTCCGACACCTTGGTTTCGAGAAACATGGACAAGAGTAAGGTGCGAAAGTTGATGGGCTCGGCGTACACACCTGCCTGCTCGTCGGGCAGCAGATCGCACGCCGTCCCCGCCACGATCCAGGACCTGAGCCTGGAAGCTCTGCGCGAGTCTGTGTCGACGATCGTCGACTTGGACTTCCCGCATCAGGGCAAGCAGCTCTTCCACTCCCTGATGGATGCCATGTTGGCCGAAAACCTGTTCTCTCAGGGTTACTTGGCCAAGGCGTACAATGCGGGCCGTGAGGGCGACCGAACTTTCCTGGTGAAGCTCCAGGACCTGGTTGACAAGTTGGCGGCCACCGGAAACGCAACCTGGGTGGACACGCATCCCTTGATCGTGTTCGAGTACAAGATGGACTCGCTGATCACCAGGGAGCAGCCCGCAGCCTTTCTGGACATCATTCTTCACAAGCATGTGCCGCTGCCCCAGGGCCTGCTGAGCAAGACGATCAACGAGCTGGGTGAGCGGCGCAGGATGGCGCCGCTCAGCGCAGTTTTCCTCGATGGAGGCTGCGGTTGCTTGGACGAGTGCACCCGAGAGTGCGTGGCCTCGTACGCTTGCCTGTACAACACGTCGGACGAACACCCGTTCCATATAGTGTCCCAGGGGGATACGTTAGAGAGCCTGTTCCCGCACCTGGCCAAGCTGAGCCGCCTTGCCAAGGAGGTGAAGACCAAGTGCAGCGACATGGGCAGCCTTCCGCTGCCCATGTTTGAGAGCATGGCTACCATGGTGTACACGTGCCTGGCCGAGGTCCGGTTCAGCGCGCCAGAGCGCGTGGAGAGCATGTACACAGGGCTCCGGTCTCTTACCGGCGACTCGCGGTCCAACTCGGCCCTGTCACTGGGCCAGCGGTGCCCCGAGATATACAGGGGTCTGTACAGAGGCATGGCGGAGACTGCCACTAGCCACGGCTTCGACCCGCTCAAGCTGTACGACCGAGCGCTGGTCTCGCACCTGTTTGTGGAGAACTTCAATGTCCACCGGCTGTTCCAGGCCTCGACGACGTTCAACTACGTGATCGCCAACACGGCGCCTCGCTACACGATAGAGCGGTGCATGCTGTTCAACTTTACGCCGCCGGGCGAGGGCAAGACGTTCATCAACAAACTGCTATTGCGGCTATTCAGCCAAGTGGAAGGCTGCATCGAGACCTTGACGTCGTTCACGCCGCAGTCGTTCAAGTACCACAAGATGCGTACGGCGTGGACGGTCATGATCGAGGACACTCACAACTCAGACAAGAGCGCGCACGGTGTCGACCGGGATTCCTGCAACATCCCCAACGTGTTCAAACACCTGCTCGACGATAGCATCGTCGAGAGCAACGTGGTGTTTCGTAACCAGGCGTTGGGTGCGCTAGAGACGAATAAGGTGCACTCGGTTCACAACTGCGGCTTTGTGTGGACCGCCAACACGCTCGACTTCGCCAGCCCGGCCTGGCTGGACCGGTCCCTCGTCATGCCCTCCGAGTTCACGAACAGCGCATGGCGGACGCGCTCTACCCAGGAGATCGCAGACACGGTGAGCGAGCAGCATATGGACAAGATCGCGGCAACGTGCCTGTACAGGCAGAACCTGGTGCAGTGCACCAGCATGATCGCCCACCACAGCCTGATGCAGTTCAGCGAAGCCTTCGACACAGCCCGCACCAGCTGCATCGAGGTGCTGAGGTCGACCTACGTGCTGCACACCGGCAAACGGAGCAAGAACAACCAGCGGATGCTGGGCATCGTCAATCAGATGGTGTTCGCCGAGGCTATGAAGCTCGCATGCCACTTCGTCTTCGACCTCTGGGTGCCTCCCTGGACAACTGTGCGCAGGAGCAGGCCCGACGACAGTGATGGCCACGTCCGCTTCTTCAAGGACCTCAACGCGGCGCGCATGAAGGCCCTAGACCAGCTCTCGTTCGGGCAGGTCTGCATCGAGGTGGCCTCACTTTTCAAGCTGTGCTCTGCCGCGTGCCTCCCCGACATATTGCCCAAGGTCATCGACACGCACAGCAACTTCGCCTGCCAGGTCCTGGTCTACGTGCTGCAGCAAGTGTACGAGCAGAGCTGCCTCAGCCTCTCCTTCGAAAATGAGAGCATTAAGGTGGCGGGCATCGAACAGCTGCACTTTCCCCCGGAAAAGCTGCAGACAAGTTCGGTGGCGCATGAGATGCTGGCAAAGTGCGCCACGTGCTCCTTTCCGTCGCGAACCCGGGACGGCGACACGAGCCCCAGGACTCTGTGCTTCTCTGCAAAGGAAAAGAAGGACCGGCCGGATGGCTTCAACAAAAAGATGCCCTACAAGACTCAGTCAAAGATTTCCTCCGTGACCCTGTCCCTTGAAGTGGTCTACGACCTCCTGGCTCTCTATGCTCCCGAGAGCCACCGGGCCTTCTGGGACAAGGTGAGCACGGCCATGGTCGACGCTTATCAGCGAGGCGATGTGCAGGTGGCCGGCGGGGGGTTCTTCAACCAAACAACGGCTGCAGCCGGCGTCGACGGCGACGCCTCGCTAGCCCCTCCGCGCACCATCTCATTCACCCTCGACTTGAAAGATGACACAGTGCAGAGCTTGATCCTCGAGGGGACCAAGGGGGTGCGCACACTGGCGGAAATGTCCTTCGTCAAGAGCAGCAGCCTGGAGCGGCACCGCTACAACTGCTCGGCCCCAATATACTACGGCGCGGTGATCCACAACCTGCCTGACTCACCGCCCGACGCTTATAACGAGGACCACGTCAAGGAGGCTCGCGCAGGGCCCAGGGGCACCTTCCACGGGCCCAGGCTCAAGGTGTGCTCACCCGAGTACTCGGGCGTGCCCATCTTCAATCTGAGTTCCTTCTGCAGGACGCGCACCGTCTACCACCAGGGCTCGATCAAGTTGACCCTCAGCGAGGAGCCCCATGGGTTCGAGGCACACCGCAAGGCCCTGGAGGAGGACTGGGAATGGAAGGACGCCGTCACAGCGATGAACAGCATTTACTCCGAGAAGTTGTTTACTATTGAGAACCTCAAGGCTGACTACGCCTCTACCATGGCCTCAGTACGTCCGGGAGACAAGCTCTCCAACCTGGAAGCTCTGCGCAGGAGGGGCGCGTACGTTCGGGCCTCGGCGTCCTTTGCGGATGAGAACCTTCAACTGGGCTACGCCTCGGCCGGCGGTAGGGGCGAGCCATCGGACAGGGAGCCTCTGTATAGGATCCGAGGCTCCCCCATTCAGCAATCTCAGTCCGACGAAGAACACGATGCCACCGAGCGCCGTCCAGGTAGCAGGTCTTCTGAGTCTGAATGCGAGAGGCCTCTCCGCATGCTCTCGCAGTCAGAACAGTCACAATACGATGACGTAGAGGCCAGAAAGCAGAAAACAAAGCGTCACCGTAAGAGGTTTCCCGCGGAGGAAAACGGTTCCCCGTCCGGCCGCAGGTACAAGGAGAGGCGTAGCAAGACACTGCACAATGCCATCTGAATCTGTGTGACTCTTCTGTATCTTGTCTTTGGTGTGTTCCAAATACTGAATGTGTGTGGGTCTGTGGGACAGTTGGAGCCCGGTTTGGTGAGATGGTTGATTGTGTGTGTTTTCTACTTTTTTGGAATAAAAACAATACTCTCGGATCTTGTTTTTGTGTAACTTTTATTTTCGCTCGTCATTGTATGTAGGGGAGAGTGGGGTGAGTTGTGCCACTTTTTACTTGAGATGTCTTTAAAGTGAGGGCATGACAGTAATGCCTCCAACTACAATCTGTAAATATATTTCAGGATGTTGTGCACCACTGGGAACACTCCCTTTGGATCTTAAATAAACTGTTAAAAAAATATGGCTATTCTTAAAAAAGTGGTCTCTTGGCACAACTTGCCCCCGGTGCGGGGTAAGTTGTGCCTTTGGAGAGAATACGTTGGGGTAAATTGTGCCATTGATTACTGAAGTAAAACAGAACATTTTCATCTCATATACTGTAATGCTATATCAAAGCAAGACAAAATTAAGATAACACTAAAGTCCAGTGTACTATAACAGGGTTAAACAAGGCTAAACGGTAGCAGCAGTTGACCTACATATTTAACATTTTCAGAAATAAAGATTATGTTCAAAATGAACAAAATTAACTATCACAGAGCCAGGCTACACTTGCCAATACTGCAATATTCTTCAACAAGGTCTATTTAAACATTTAAGAACAAAATGAAATAAAATTTCACTAAATCAACTGCAACTGCACTGACACAACTTAACCCAGGCCTTTTGGCACAAATCACCCCATCCCCACCATTTTAACAAACTTGTATCATATAGCTGGTTTGGAGCTAACAGTATAGCCTCATATTGTAGCTTACTAAAACACTAACACATGTGTGAAATGTTTTCAAGCTTGTCTATAATTGTTCAGACACAACAATCAATAAACCTTGATCATAAAAAAATTACTTTGAGAGGCAAAAAACATTTTTTTGAACATAAATGTGCTTAGCTCTTGTGCCATCTGCCTCCCTTCTTTGCAGAGTGAGTAAAATTGATGCCTCTTCAAAAATGTGTGGTCACATGACCAATTTCTTCTATGGTTTTCTAGATACAAGGGGTGGCACAACTTCCCCTCTGGCACAACTCACCCCACTCTCCCCTACACAACAAACACCAAAATCGTTCTCGTTTTAGGAAACAAAATCAACCAGAATGTGAAAATCCACCCTACCACCGTGTGCACACTGCACACTGCACAGTTCACCAAGCAGTCATCATCATCATCATACACGGACCAGAGATCGCAAACCCCAGACCCCCAAACACAACCCTCGCCCCGGTTCCCTGGTCACCAAGTCCCTGCCGTCACAGCACGGCCATCTCCGAGTTTTCGTGATAGAGTCTGAATGCGGGAGGCCTCTCCGCATGCTCTCGCAGTCAGAACAGTCACAATACGATGACGTAGAGGCCAGAAAGCAGAAAACAAAGCGTCACCGTAAGAGGTTTCCCGCGGAGGAAAACGGTTCCCCGTCCGGCCGCAGGTACAAGGAGAGGCGTAGCAAGACACTGCACAATGCCATCTGAATCTGTGTGACTCTTCTGTATCTTGTCTTTGGTGTGTTCCAAATACTGAATGTGTGTGGGACAGTTGGAGCCCGGTTTGGTGAGATGGTTGATTGTGTGCAGAAGCGTCATGCCCATTGTAACTGAGGGGGCAATTGCCCCCTCAGATTTTTGAGAGGTAATTTTTTTTTTTTTTTTTTTTTTTTAATAAACATAGGCTATAATATTATAGGCTGTGTATGGTAGTTGAAACATAGTTTCAAGTTTACGTTTATGTATGTTTGTAGTTAAAACAAAAACATAAATACTGTATAGGCTACATACAGTACAACACAAAAGGCTGTTATTTACCCTTTGTCGCCACCTGGTGAGTAAATATATATAACTAAAACCATTAGAATTGACAACCGGTCCGCGACTTTTTTCCCCATGTATCTACCAGTCCTTGGCACAAAAAAGGTTGGGAACCCCTGCTCTAAAGGAAAGATTTCTACCTTCTGAAAAGGCAATACCAGCCAAAATAAACATTGTGTTACATTGCTTTGAAACATGTGGTCTCCCTTTTTTGTCAAGTCCATTGAGCCTGGGCAGTGGCAATGTACTTAGTCTGGTGATTATGGATCTTTCCAGGAGGCTGAGCAGTTTGGAAAATAGCCTTATGGTTACACCTGCTCAGTCTGTTAATTTAAAATTAGATATTCCTCTAAATCTGGCTTCCAACCCCCCAAATTTTTTGCCGCCCTTTGGGCGGCGCCAGAGTTCGCCCCCTCAGATTGTTGGCTTGCATGACGCCCCTGATTGTGTGTGTTTTATACTTTTTTGGAATAAAAACAATACTCTCGGATCTTGTTTTCGTGTAACTTTTATTTTCGCTCGTCATTGTATGTACACAACAAACACCAAAATCGTTCTCGTTTTAGGAAACAAAATCAACCAGAATGTGAAAATCCACCCCACCACCGTGTGCACACTGCACACTGCACAGTTCACCAAGCAGTCATCATCATCATCATACACGGACCAGAGATCGCAAACCCCAGACCCCCAAACACAACCCTCGCCCCGGTTCCCTGGTCACCGAGTCCCTGCCGTCACAGCACGGCCATCTCCGAGTTTTCGTGATAGGCATGCGTGTGAGTGGTCATGATCTTGTAGTCGCCATTGACACAGCTGTAGTACAGCGCATGCACAACGGTGGTGAAGAAGCACTTGCTGATCGCATCAAACTGTTTCCAGCTGCTCATATCGGGCATAGGGCTGGCTGCCGGGACCCGGTGCACCAGCCTGCCCTCCGTCAGCGGGGTTGGCCGGCACGCTGTGCCGACGCTCGGCATCTCGTACCAAGCGGCCAACTTCACGTCGCCCGGGTAGCCCATCCGCATCACGCCTTTGGGCAGCTTCCCGATCGCGGCGCAGGCTATTCCGACGTCGCCCTCCACGTAGATGTGCGTGAAGTACGAGCGCCTGCGGTCCGGCGGCTCGGGTAGCTTTGCCCTGCCGGGGAAGGTGTCCAGGTCAGCTACCATGTAGGAGAATGTGTATTTCTCTTGAGTGAGATCTATGAGCTTCACACAAGCAGGCAGGCTGCCGACGCCGTGGAGCCATGCGACGACGGCTGTCTCGGCGACGTGAGACTCTGAGTCGTTCTGCCACACCAAGGCCTTTAGCCCATGGATCCTGGGCACAGCGTCGTAGCACTCGCTCAGCAGGTCACCGGCCTTCCACCGCAGGTCCACGATGCACCTTTCTTTGCTGCGCAGGCCGATGTCGACGAGGTCGCAGCCTGTGTAGTTGGACCCCGGCTTGATGACGTGCAGGGTCTGAGCGTCGCCGTACAGCCTGTTGCCGTACTCGTTGATGCTATCCCCTGATACCGTCCTGTGGATGACGTACATGGCGCTGCAGCTGTCACTGCCCGGGAACACTCTGATGGGCAGCTTCGCGCGCATGTTTTTAGCCATGCTGATGCCGTGCTGTTCCAGTACATCCATGAGGTTTGCTTTCTCAGGCCGCGACTGGCTGTACAGGTACAGCCCCGGTGGCAGCCCGTCCGACTTCCTCAGCCGGACCAACACTGTGACACCGCACCCGGGAGGGTTGACCTTCCTCAGGTGCAATGTCCATTGGTAGGCTCGTGCCACGGACACTGATTCCTTGGGCCACAAGATCTTGGCTTGGTCCTTAAGGCTCGATCCTCCCTTGCCCGTTATAAGGAGCGTTTCTTTCCACCGGCCGCACAGTCTAATCTTCTTCCTCTGGCTCAGACCTTCTTTGCACCGCTCCTCAGCCTTACCGCTCTTTGTGTCTTCATCCCTGGTATCATCGCCCCCCGCGCCAGCTGCCGCCAGGGCCCTTATTATCCACGGCATTGAAGTCCTGTGCTGATCGCAAATGGCCTCCGGCAAAAGGCCTAGCTGGCTGAGCGGCTCGTTGACGGCACCGCGAACGAACACTTTGTCACCTATCACGGGCACCGGTTCGAGAGTCAGCGCTCTGATCAGCTCACAGCAGAGCAACGGCGATGACGGCAGCTTCGACATGTTCAACACTCCGGCCTTCACAGGCCTCGTGCCTGACATGCTACGCGTTGCGTGTGCCGAGAAGTCGGCCAGGAATCAGGCTACGTGCGGCAACAAGTGCACGGTCCTATACAGGAAACTCTCATCGATCTCGCACGAGCCGCAGCGGCCGCTCGTGGCTCGCGCCGTTGCCAAGGACACTGCCACCAAATGCCTGGTGTGTGAGATGAGCCTGGTCAAGACCAGCAAGCTGTCTTCACGCTCGGGGATAGTGATCAACTGCGGTTGTGGCAATGTGCGCGTGTGCCTGGTGTGCTTTAAGACCCCCAGCGCCGACGTCGAGCCCTGGTACGCCCAGCAGCCCCACCTCCACGACTGCTCCACGCTCAAGTTATTCTTCTGCGGCGAGTGCAAGTTATTTAACAGAGTCCGAGAGAGGATCTGCTGCCGTTGGGCGTGCCCCCAGTGCGCAAGAACGATCGAGAGATGCCGCATCTGCTCCGCGCCCGTCCCTACTGAGCGCAGGGAGATGCAGAGTCTGTGGACCGAGCCGAGCGGCTCGGTCGCAGACAGACGAGAGGGCCCGCGGCAGGCCAGCTGCGAGGAGGAAGGTCCGGGGAACGCTGCCGACACCAGCGAGGACATGCCCGAGGCTTACAGAGAAGCAAACAGGGAGCGGGTGATAGCCAAGGTGACGCGATCAAAGTACCTGGAAGCGAAGGACATCCAAGTCCTGTTCGCCGACTTCCTTCCCGACCCGAAACGGTGCACGTGCTTGCCGGACGAATTCCCGGGCGTCATGTGCCCGGGCTGCACGCCGCTGCTGACCGTCATGCGGCTACTGAGCGAGAACACAGATCCTGTGATGGCCAAGTTCGCCAAGGACGCTGTGCCGGGCCGGGCCCTCGTCCGTAATGTCTACAACAAGGCCCTGCTGCAGGCCATGTTCACCGACCCCCGGCTACCGCCGTGCGCCAACGGCGTCGCATGCAAGGGGATGTTGCTGCGCCGGCCCGACGGTCAGGTCCATTGCAAGCCCCTGCCGTCGCTGCTCTCTCCCGAGGCCTACCGGACTCTGGACCCGGAAACCGACCCGGTCGAGCCGTGCTCCTGCATCCTGTGCCTGCTCTTTCACCAGACCGCTACCGTGCTCGCCAACGCTAGCGTTGAAAGGCAGAACCTGGAGCCGCTTCCCAGAGAGCCGGTGTACTACTTCAACATCAAGCTGGCTCATGATGTCGGCGTCCCTGAAATCTCCATCCAGGACTGCGGCATCCAGCACCTGATCCGCTTCCAGGGCCGGGCGGGGAGCTACAAGCCTGAATTCTACTACGACTGGACGGAAATGCTCGGGGTCCTCTGCGTCGACGACAGCGGCTCTGTCATCTTCAGGCCGTCGCCGCAGTAGCACAGAAGGAACCCAGCATCTCATATCGTCGTATATGTGTCTGTTTTCCTCAGAGAAGCTGTGTATATAGGATGTTGTACAATTTCTACTGCAACGCCTAGAATTAGACAAAGCTGTCGTGTGTCCTACGGATGCCCAATTGATTGATTGAATGCTGTCTGAGGCTGGGCCGGAGGGGACTGGGGACCTGGGACCGTCGTGGCAGTCGGGAGGGCTGTGGTGATTGTGGGACCAGGACCAGATTGTGCTGACGGAAATGTGCTGACCAATGACAAAAAATAAAAACAATGTTCTACAAGAATCATCAGAGTATGCATTTCTTATTTTATTCTTCACAACATTTCACAGGTTATGACAGAGAAGCTTTAGACCAGGTTGTACATGAACAACCTTCGTCTAGTTCTAGGTTCCTCTAGTTCCGATAGAACTGCCGGCGACTGCGTAGATGTGCTGTGGTGTAGCGAGGCGCGGCGTACCATGTCGGACTGAATGATAAGAGTATGCATTTTTATTTTATTCTACATTTCACAGGTTATGACAGAGAAGCTTTAGACCAAGAGGCATTGTGCGGGAGGAGAGTGTTCTGTCAGAGGGCTACCGATTCGTCGGGGGGAAAGGATTCTGCCAGAGGACGTCTGTCAGAGGGCTTCTGCTTCGTCGGGGGAGAGGATTCTGTCAGAGGACGTTTCTGTGAGAGAAGGTGTTCTTTGTAACTGGAGGATGGACCTCCTGTCCAGGGGCGTATATATGGGTGTAACTCGAAGCAGAGAAGCAGAGAGAGAACTCTCCAGAGAGCTCCAGTATAGGATGCCGACATACAAGCCGAACAGCAGACTTAAGAGTCAGGTTTCTATTCCGCCTAGGCAGCCACAGCAGTTTGACCAGAGGTGTGGAGACTCGCCACACTCGTCTTCGGGCTCTTACGGGCTGGAGGGACGTAATCTGAACGATCGCCTGTGGCACGCACCTCACAGGCGGCCTAGAGACGGGATGCCTGGATGGGATAAAGCCAGGCCATTGATGGGGGGCAAACGGCACAGCTCGGAGGACAGAGCTCCAGCACCCTATAAACTCAGCAGGTCATCGGAGGGTAGGGAGAGCAGACCGCCTGGAAGGGGCAGCATGTCACCGCTGACAGACGGAAGAGGCAGCCACCGCTACGTGGACCCCAGCACGATTTTCGACTTTAACAGCAAGAGGAGTTCGAAGCAGAGCGAACCTGGGGGGAGCCAGAGAGAGAGATATGCCTGGAGCTCCGCGAACTCGTGCGAATCCGCACAAAGACAGCCAGCTTCGAATGGCTTTGGAGGCCAACGTGAGCACTTCCTGGAGGTCGACCATGGTCTACTCTCTGAGGAAGAGACATCCTGCACGGCCTTAGAGAAAGCTGTTGCCTCTATCACCCCGGCTGGCACAGACGTGGTGACTCTGGACACGCAACAGATTGAGACTGAAGAGATGGAGGAGGAATCGGAGCACGAGCAGCCCCAGCATGGAAAGGTAAGGAGTTTGGCAGTCTATCAGCAAACAGTGCTATAATGACAATGTTTGGCCTTGGCGTGACAGAATGTATAATCCTAGCACATTTGTGTCTGTTTCTCAGGAGTCTGCTGCTGCACGCAACCTAAGGAACAGAAAACCTTGGACCGAGAACAACAGCGAACAAGACAGCGACGACACCAGCAGCAGCAGCAGCAGCAGCAGCAGCAGCAGCAGCAGCAGCAGCAGCAGCAGCAGCAGCAGGGGAAGCAGCAGCGACGACGGCGACGACGGCGACGACGGCGACGACGGCGACGACGGCGGCGATGGTGATGGCTCGGCGCCAATGCCTGTCGACGACAGGGGAAGCAGCAGCGACGATGATGGCGGCGACGGCTGCGATGGCGGCGATGGTGACGGCTCGCCGCTAATGCCTGTCGACGACGAGCTGGCCGCGATCAATAACGCTTGCTCTGACGCCTTGTTTGTAACAACAAAGCAGTCTGACGCACTCTTTGAGGAGCTGGAGGAAACACTCTTCGACAACTCAGAGATGCCCTCGTTCATGGATATTACAGCAGAGATAGAGAATCTGACCCAAATACTAGAGGCACAGCCAGTCCGGAACCCCGCCCAGGCGTCGGTCTCTTCTTCCCATCCTCAGAATTCCTCCAACGCGACCAGGAAGCAACCTGCCCAGATCTCCCTGAATCAGAGGAACCCCGGCCAGGCGTCAGTCTCTTCTTCCCGTCCTCAGAATTCCTCCGACGCGACCAGGAAGCGACCTCCCCAGATCTCCCTGAATCAGAGGAACCCCGCCCAGGCCTCGGTCTCTTCTTCCCGTCCTCAGAATTCCTCCAACGCGACCAGGAAGCAACCTGCCCAGATCTCCCTGAATCAGAGGAACCCCGGCCAGGCGTCAGTCTCTTCTTCCCATCCTCAGAATTCCTCCGACGCGACCAGGAAGCGACCTCCCCAGATCTCCCTGAATCAGAGGAACCCCGCCCAGGCCTCGGTCTCTTCTTCCCGTCCTCAGAATCCCCCCAAAACTCCCAGGAAGCGACCTGCCCAGATCTCCCTGAATCAGAGGAACACAGCCGGTTTGCAGGCAGAGAGAAGAGTGCAGCCCGAGGGCCAAAAAAGAAAGTTTGAAAGATTGCAGGGGGCATTGAGGAACAGGATCCAGACCAGCGATCACCTCAGCCTGTCCTGCTATAACAGTAAGGCATACATGCTGGACTGTATTATGCAGCTTCTCGAAATGACGACCTGCAGCCTCTGCCAGGTTGTGTTCAACACACAGCTGTACACCGACAGCTACTACATCCAACTCAACAGGGCCGTGAGGGTGGCCTGCGAGTGCATCTGCTGCTTCAAGTGCTACAAGACGAACGGAGGATGCGAAGAGCACAATCTTACATCGAAGAATGCCATCTCGTCGTGCCCAGGTATAGACATGATAGTCCTGAAAGCTCTGTTTGTGCACAACCACAAATGGAACATGAACCTGGTGCCCGCTGATGAGTTCAAAACCCTCGAAGCTCAGGAACGTTATGTCCACACCATGATAGAGAACCAGCCGGATATCACACAGCAGGTTTTGCTTACAGGTAACTTAAGTGTCCCTTTCGAATTTGAGTCAGTTTCCAAGTTTGTGTGTCTTTGTGTCTGTGTAAACGTAACTGATTTTCTGCTCTCTTCTCTATTGCCAGCCTACAGTAAGCTGCTGGACGCCAGGGACAGTATGAGTTTCAAGTGCCTGGAGAAAGTACCGCTGGATTTAAGCTTGCGCTACACGTGCATCCCCCACCTGCCGGCTTTCTGGAACCATGTCGCAGTCGGCCTAAACAGGCCCTCACCGGCCCAGATGGTGGCTAAAGACGACAACCTCCCCCGACTCTTCCATGTGTCCCTACCCGCCGGGCTGGTATTTCACTGGTGTGCCTTTGTGCTGGACACAGCAGTGATTTTGGCGATGTGGTTCACGCAGAACGACCAGATCCTGGGGCTAGACCGAGCTGAATACAACCTGGCCAACTTCAACAACATGACCTACGCTTTGAACCTGTGGCTCAAGTCCCAGTACAGTAGAAACGTTGAGGTTGTCTTAGGCTGCAAAGCTGTCGAAGAGAGCAGCTTGGTGGGCTTCATAGTCAAGATCTGCCAGCTTCTGGAGCTGCCGGAGGGTGGGCAAATGCCACCCTTGTATCCTGCGTCTAAGTCTGTGTTTAATGTTGAGAAGAAGGACTACATCGAAACCCTTTTCAAACGTCCTACTCAGGTGGCTGCGAGTGACATCGATCTAAATCAAGAACTAATCTGCCACCAACCATCAGTCCCTTCAGTCCCTTTGATGGTGAACGATTGCTTCGGACCTGCCTTGTGCAACGTAAACACTGCCCAAGTACAGTTTTTCTGATTAATGGCCTGCATTTATATAGCGCTTTTATCCAAAGTGCTTTACAGTCAGTAGGTACATTGACCCATTCACACACCGATGGCGTCAGTTTACCATGCAGGGTGCTGGCACACCAACGGGAGCTATTTGGGGTTCAGGATCTTGCCCAAGGACACTTCGACATGCAGACTGGAGGAGCCGGGAATCGAACCAACGACCTCTTTTATCCAAAGCGATTAGTGGACGACCCGCTCTACCTCCTGAGCTACAGCCGCCCTTAGAGCATCAATTACTCTATTACTGTCTACCACTGTTATAGTCAGAAATTCTATGATATTGGACCCAGGTCCCAATATTGGTGACTGTACTTGGTGCTTTGTACAATAAGAAAAACAAGTGTGTGTGTGTGTATCAACATGACATTAAAGTGTATCATATATTTTTTTATACTTAAGCTGTTTTTATAAGACTATTATTAAAAACATTTTTGTTATGATCAATCAATTGAAATTTGAAAATTTGAAAACTCTACAAATTCAATGTTTTGTGTTTTTAACCCATTGTACCAGAGCATCTTAAAATGTACCTGTTGTACTGATGATATAGCTCTGAAACATAAATAAAATATTCGATCGATTGATACTTGGTGGTTTTAGTGTGTTTGTGTAAAACATGTGTTGTTTTGTATGCAATTCTTAGGTGTATTGGTTATGTTTGCAAAAAAGAAAATAAATAAAAATGAACACCTCAACCCAATCAGTTCCGACTCCTTGTTTGTCTGTGTTTTTGCTAGTGGGTGTCATATAAGGGTTCACCTTGCAGTTCATTTTGTGCGCAGTGTGGTGCTAAGGATGGTTGACAATGAACACAGCACAATAAGGACAACACCTAAGGTGCTGGTGAGAAAAAGTTTAATGAACACAAGGCCTCTGACAAAGCCCTCTCCTCCTACAAAGAACACCTTCTCTAACAGAAACGTCCTCTGACAGAACCCTCTCCTCCCACGAAACACCCTATCACAAAATGCACATGTGACAAAATGCTCCTCTCACAAGATCCTCTCAACGACGAAACATAAGGCATCTGACAAATAGGGGCGCTATATCCTCTTACAATGATATAACTCTCTTACAAATATCCCCGTCTTGTGAAAGTTTAATCGTCTTGCAAACTTGTTTTTTCAGAGGGAGCACCGGTATATACAACTACAACTATGGATGATACAACAGTGGTAATGTTCAGATGGAGCGTGACGCCCGAACCATTTCGACCTAGGATGTGGTTTCCCTCTTTTCCTACGCTCAGTCCCTTAGACATCCTAAAGAATGTGAAGGGTCAATTCTACCTGCACTGCTTTGAGAGGAAAACGGAGCAGGATGCTGAGCTCCCGACAAGGAGCCAATACCTGACCCTGGTCATGCAGGAATCGACGAGGGCCGCCCGGGAGGAAGCGGTGGCTTTATGGAGTACTTATATATGTTAATTGCCTATATGATCATATATGTCAATTAATATTTGGATCACATATATGATCCTCACATATATATGCATATATCTCAGATGGGTTTGTATGCAGAGTGCATACGTGTACATATATGGTGACATATATGTGGACCTTGTGTCGGATGTATGTCCATATATGACATATATTACCTTTCCGTATTACAGCGACACTCCAAATTGTACAGTTTGTCACGCTTTGAAAGATGTCATACTGCTCCCTTGCGCTCACTGTCGCAACTTGTGCTATGTGTGCAGAAACACAGTCTGTAACTATTTCAGGATGTTTATTTGACAATAAATAACCTAATATTTGAACCAGCTGTTTTCGTGTCCTTCTTTAAACTCTGTCTTCAACTGACAGCCAGTTTAGTACAATGAATTGGGACTGGCCAACATGGGTTCTGAAAGGTAAATTTAACACAACTCTCATCAGTTTGTTATAAGATGTCTGCAGTTTCGTCTTGATACACTTGGGGTAAAGCGGGGAGCTTCTTAACACTGCCTCACAACACTGCCGCTCTGACAAAAATGCCTGTCATGCTCACCATTATTTACCACTCTTCTGTTCTGCAGTTCTATGAAAAGTCACCTAAGACTACATGGCCAACACGTACAAGGCAGCGGTGTCTGCTCTGATCCGGGATTGCCGTCTGTACCACGTGCAGACGGTGGAGGCCAACAACCTTGCCGGGCTGCTGTCATGCATGCGGGTCAAGGACCCCCTGGGCCTCGACGAGGCCCTGGACTCTGAAACCGACACGGTAGAGCGGCTTACATTTCTCTTCGAGAGAAATAGCCTCTTGAACTTGGTGGCGGTCGTCGACAACGAGAAGCCTAATCTGAAAGCCAACACCGAGTGGGTAGTGGCGATGGTGCGACGCGACGAGGACGACGGCGAGCCGGACACCCTGGTCGTGTTCTACGTGCTGGGCAATCGCAAGAAGGAGTGTCCTGTCCAGAGCCATCCGACACTGGTGTATTGCCGCTTGCTAGCCCAGAAACCCGTCACGGAGCTCTACCCCGAGTTCTCGAGGTTGGGGCGCAAGCAGACGGCGGTCCGTGTCTGCTACGAGGACCGGCCCCTGATCGAAGGCTTCAACCCTTCCAGCTACAAGACCCTGAGTGATGTGGTGCAACCCGGTCCCATCCTGGACGGATTCGGCAGGAGCTACATAGACAAGCGCGCCGACGCCGGGGTGGGAGAGGATGTGTCGCCAGAGCCGTGGACGCTGCTGGCGAACGTAGGGCCTTGCCCGGATCAGGTTTCACACAACAGCCTCGACCTGATGACGCTCATGGCGGATGACGACAAGCTGCTAGGCTCCGGCGGCTTCGGCGTTACGGTGGCCCTGAACGCCGACGTTGTGGCCAAGACAGCCCTGTTCCCTGTGGCGGATGACTGGTCTGTGCCTGTAGTCAGGAAAAAGCTCCTGGCCTATGTCCAGGTAGCCTGCCAGATGGAAGAGCTGTTGCTCGGCGTATCGATGAGGCACACCAATGTGGTGCGCACGCTGTGTGGCTACTGGTGCGACGGCGCAGAATACGCGCTCGGCGGTAGGGCAGTGATTGTCATGGAGCGAGCTGTGTGCACCCTGCAGGAGTTTGCCAAGTGGCTAGGCTGCTCGGACAAGATGAGCAAGGTGATGCTGACGGTGGAGTACGACACGCTTTGCGGCCTGAACTACCTGCGCTCGAGGTCGGTGCAGCACAGGGACATTACCAGCAGGAACATCCTCGTGTCGGCGTGTGGGCGAGCACCCTTCCCCGTGGTCTTTAAGCTCAGTGACTTTGGTACCGCCGGCACCTTCAACACTCCCGACCAGCACAATGGCAACCAGGTCAACATGCCCCCTGAGGTGCTGTGGTGTGCCGACTACAGCTTCGGAAGCGACATGTTCAGCTGGTACTGTGTCCTTTGGGAGTGCAGGTTCTCCGAGATTCTCTTCTGCTCCCTCAGCAACGCCGGCTTCTGCCATAAGAAGCACGCCCAGTCACTCGCGTCCATGCTGGGCTGCTACAAGCCCGATAAACTGGACACCCTCTACGAACCGCGCATGCAGAAGATCGACGCAGCCCAACTCCTCCGGATCTACGGTGGCTCCAGACCTTCCGTGGTCGACGTGAAGGCCTCCTTCAACGCCAGGCTCCTCAAGCTCAATGTCACACCCGGCCAGTACCAGGAGTTTGTCAACATAGGCCTGATGTGCATCACCCTCTATCCGCAGGAACGGTGCACGCCGGCGCAACTGCTCTCAACGCCTAGGTACCTCAACGCCAAATCCGACATAGGCCAACCGACGTCCGAGGCGCTACACTATGAGATGCCCGCGTCGGTGACGATCGGCACCTACAGGACCACCGATGTGGTCCTGAGTCCTGAAATTAGGAACGTCGAGCCTCGAGCCGCCGACGCCTGGGCGCCACGCTACACCGCCAAGTACAACCAGACTACCAAGACTCACTACGGCCTCGACATGCTGAGGCTGACGCCCGACCACATCCAGCCAGAGACCTGGTACAAAGACAAGGTCGACGAGCTCTGGGCGAAGGGGGCCACATTGCGCCAGCGATTCAGCGGCAATAAGCGCGAGGATGCCTTTCGGCCGTTAGCGGGGGCCGGCAAAGCCGCTCTCAGGTTCATGGAGGGCGTCTCGATTGTCTCGAGGCACTTGGAGGACGAGCTGCCCGTCACCATAGTGAGCCTGGACTCGATAGACAAGGACGACATGCGGGTGTTCAAGCAGAATCTGGTGCGGCTGTCGCAGAGCGTCGTCGCGCAGTACCCTGACATCTTCCACGGTCCCCGGGGCGACGCAGTAACTTGCTGCGGTGACAAAAACACGCTGCTGTTCCAGTACGCCCAGCTGGTGCCCAACACAACAGAGTTGAGCAAGTGTCTGAACAGCTCATTACGTTCTCAACAGCTCATTACGCAGTTAACGTCTCAACAGCTCATTACGCAGGTACTGCTGACGCTCCAGTCTGCCGCGAAAGCTGGCCTGCTCCCGACACAGGAGCTGCTGCCCTGCGACATCCTGATGAGCCAAGGCACTGTGATGATCGACGTGGTGAGGTACCTGGCCAGGCACTTCAGGAGCCGCGAGGAGCTCTTCGGCCAATCCGGTGGCGCCTGGCTCTCGAGCTTTGTGGCTGCAATCTCTTCGACCTTGATGCCTACATACTGTGAACTGCTCGCGTCCCGGGCAGTCTCCCCAGAGGGGGCGCAGGAATTCTTAGCCTGGGCACTGGCCACTTTCAACCCCACCGCCCAGCCCCTAAAACGCAAAGCACCCACCTTCGTGGACCTCCGGACGAGTAGGCTGACGTTCAACAGCTACGGAGCCTGCTGGTTCACCAAGAAAGGCAAGCGGACAAAAGGCAGGAGGCAGCTTGAAGTGTTTACGTACAGCAGCCCGCCCGTGAAGGTATTCGGGACCCAGGACGCCGACCCGAACCCCAAGCTCTTCGAAGACATAACCCGCGACATCGCGTCGGCCATGAGGAAGAAGATCTTTGGCTCCGACGTCAAAGTGTCAGTCACGGTCACCGACTGCACCCGCAGCAACATCACACTCTCCGAAGGCGCCCTGGAGCATGTGTTGCCGATCGACGAGATAGCCATGTCAGCCCCCGACATGGCCGAGGGCAGCTCGTACTACGCGCACGGAGCAACGACGGGGCTGGTGACTGCACGCAAGTGGGCGCCCGTGATCATGTACATCACCCGTTTCAAGATGGCGCCTATACCCAGGCTAAGCTACACTTACTATACACTCAATGTGATCTTTGTGCTCCTGACCGACCGGGGTACCGTGACGAGCGTCACAGGGCTGTTCGACAAAGTGAAATCTTGGTCTTTCACAGACTGCTGACTGTGAGGCGTATAATTGGATGATAGTAATAATAATAATAATGTAATAACACCCTTTGTTTGGTCCTCCCTACCCTATACCCTGCTGTGAGCCTTGTGTATCAGTGTTCATTAAACTTTTCTCACCAGAACCTTAGTGTTGTCCTTATTGTGGTCCTGTGTTCATTGTCAACCATCCTTAGCACTAGACTGTGCAGAGAATGAACTGCAAGGTGGAACCCTTATACACCCAGTAGCAAAAACACAGACAAACAAGGAGTCGGAACTGATTGGGTTTAGGTGTTCATTTTTATTTCTTTTATTTTTTGCAAACATAACCAATACACCTAAGAATTGCATACAAAACAACAGGCACGGCTAGTCATTACACTTTATGTGACCAGACTTCCCGGGGGCGGCAGGTATTCAATGGGGATCAGGCAGGTCAGCGACAGCGAGGGTGCACCGCCGTGGCAAGAATATGTATATATCTCCCCTCCCCCCCTTCCCTCCTCTCTCTCTCTCTCTCTCTCTCTCTCTCTCTCTATGAAAAGACACTTTCAGAAGTAGCTAATGCATCTGTGGCTTTGAATTAATTTGTTAATGCAACATATCGAGTAATCATCACAGCTGCAGCAGCTCGTGATCAAACTCATCTTCGTCCAGGTCCGAGTTGCCATCGGACACGGCTTGCGGATCAGGCTCGTCGTCATCCTCGTCCGAGTTGCCATCGGCCCCGGCTTCCACACAGACTTTCCGGTCTCCCTCCTGGGAGCACGACAGCTTCTCTTCGTTGCTCGTGGAACCGTCTGTCTTGAAGCGAGGGGACGACGAGGTAGGCTCAGTGGGCGAAGCGGTCTTTCCCTTGGGGTTGACCTGGGGCAGCTGGAGCTTCGGGGACACAACGGATTCTACGCGATAGGAGAGTTGAGTCTCCGCCGACCGCTCCCTAACCTCAGAGTCGCATTGCTTCGACCTCCCCAAGCTGTCCCTTTTCATGCCCGCCGATAGGCCCCCGCCGGGGACCTCTTCTTCGCGACGGGAGCTCTCATCAGGCTCGTCGATGCTCTCCGACCCGCTGTCTCTGAGGTTTTCATCGTAGGCCTCGTTTTCTTCCTCGGACCCGTCCATGGTTTCGTCGCACTTGTCGATGAAGTATGAGCATTTGGAGTCTCTGCTACTGCTGGCCTTGTGAGCTTTACCCTTGCGAGCTTTCTCGATGGGCTCCTTGCGTGCCTCTTCCTTGGCCTCTTTGCGTGCCTTCTTAGACTCCTTGCAGGCCTTGTCCTTGCGCTCTTTGTGCGCCTTCTTACGCTTCTTGCCGACCTCGTCCTTATGCCCTTTGCGCTCCACCTTGGCGATGACACCCACCTTCTGACTCCAGGTTGATAGCGAGGTGATAACTTTCTTGTAGCTGTCCATCAGAGTGGCGCTCAGCATATCTGCTTTGTTGTGCTTAATGAGCTTGCAGTAGGAGTATATGTATATCTGGTTGGCCTGGGTCCATGCTTGAAGTTGGTCTGCGTTCTTTTCGGCCAGGATGTTGTTGGGCATGTCCAGCAGGATGCAGACCGCGTCCCTGTTGACCTGATCGGCGTAGAGCCAGCGCGGCTCCATTAGCAGGTGCTGCAAGATCTTGGTCCAGTTGACACTGGCCAGGTTGGTGCCATTGCCTTGGTAAGCGAGTGGCAGTGGGAAATGTTTGATCATATATTCTGCTCTCTCACTGAGCTTTGTCTCTGCGGGCTGCTGCTGCTGCTGCTGCTGCTGCACCGCTGAACCCGTCGTCTTGCGGCACTTGGTGATGTGGCTGTGGTCCTCTCTGAGCTTGCACATCAGCAAAAGAGCTTTCTCCTTGATGTCTTTGGCCTCCTTGTTGATCTTGGCCTTCTTGCTCTCCTCTGCGGTCGCCCCCCTAGATCTCCTGTTGTTCCAGCCTGACTTGTTATCCATTTCATTCCACATGTGGCGTACCTTACTCACATTATCTGGAGTCTGGGCGTCAGGGCCGAACAGTTGGGCCCACTGATCAAGCAGGGGGTCTTCTGCGGCTACCATGGCCTGGCAGTAGTCCATGGCTGCCTTCTGGAGAGCCTTCCAATTGTTTACCATACGGCTGTCCAGCTTGCGCCTGTTGCTCCTTTTGGCTGCCAGCACCAGAGAGTCCTCCTTGGCCAAGGCCTGCATCCAAGCCAGGTAGCCCTTGGCGGCATAGGACTCACCGCACAGGAGCTCGGCGACAGCGAAGGGGATCGGGACGCCGTTGCTGAGCAGCCTGATGCCGAGGGTCACGAGCTCGTTGCGCAGCGGGTCCGAAAGGCGGCAGTCGATGTGGCAGGGTATGGCCAAACCCGTGTCACGCTGAGTGTATCCCCGGAGAATGTCAGCGTAAATGTTGTCGTAGAACACCGGCGGGGCCATGAAGTTGCTCGTCGTGACCAGGTCCATCAGCATGCATGTCTGGCAGTCCGGTATCTCCCCGTTGCCGTTCACGGCAGTGAACTCCAAGGCATTGAGGAACCTGTGTGTCGTTGAACCATGCAGGGTCGACGACAAGCCTGCCATTTTAGGGGGGATCGTCGGCACCACACAGTGCCGAGACTCGCGCTTCAATTGCAGGCCCAGGGCAGGGAGGGCACAGGACTGAGCACGATCGACGGAAAACTTGGTCGTCAGGACCCCGGGTCGCAGCTGCTTGACGTCGTACCACAACCTCTTGGAGTCTGCACCGCACCCCGCTCCGTCGTCCAGGCAGAGCATGGGCTGGACCGTCTGTTTCCCCTCTACGGGGTCCTGCCCAATGAGCGTCCCGAGCTGGACGTAGGCAAAGGATGGGGTCAGGGCCGACTCGTGAGTCGGCACCTCGAGAGACAGGTCCCAAAACTGAAACCTGCCACCCGTCGCAGCCCTCAGGTCTTCCAGGGTCTCCCGGTCAGACAGCGCCAGCACCTCCTGGATGAAGTAGGCCGGCTTCTCCCTGAACCAGCCCAGGGGCACGGTGTACGTGGCGATTCTGGAGGTCAGCTTGTCGACGTACCACATGTTCTGATTGTTCTTGTAGTAAGTCACTACGGGTATGATGGGCTTGACGCTTGTAGACAGTTTCTTCGCTGGCAGGTAGAAGAGGAAGTAGTTGTTTTGTGACGCCAGCACCATCTGCTTCGCGCCGGCCCGGTCAAAATGCCCGGCGTCCGAGAAGCACTGGAGCCGGGTACCCCCCTCGATCTCGGCCATGTCCATCAAGGCCATCACCAGCTCGGGACGGGGCTTCTCCTGTAACTTCTTCGCCTCGTCCAAGACCCGGACCCTGATCATCTTCTTGACGTTGCTGTCCTTCATCCGCATGCGGACCACCTCCGGGTTGGTCATGATGTTGTTGCTCTCAATCGTCATGAGGCTGCAGACACTTGACAGTTGGAGGCGATCCTCGCAGCTCAAAGGTCCCCGCTGTACCTGGTCGCCAAGCTTCCTGTACCAAGGGGGGTCCTTAGACAGGATCACCGTGAACCCTGTGCTCTCGGCTCCTGAGGCAGGCTCGGTAGCCTCCGAGGGTCCGATGATACTCTCTGCTGCAGTATCCATCGAGAGGATTAGTTGAAAGGTGTATGTGTTTAAAGCTCCAATCCCTCTATCTCACTGCTGCTGCTGCTGCTGGAGAGTGCTTGTGGGTGCAGACTTGCTCCAATATTTATAGTTTGTAGATTCTCAGTGACAGAGCATAGGCTCTGACAAAACCTGGACCCTATGACAAAACACAGGCTTTTAGAGAGTGGGGGGGCTGGGTGCACACGGCACAGATTTGTAAGAGGATGATATGTTTGTGACGGAGGATAGTGTTGTAAGAGAGGCACAGATTTGTCAGAGAGGATAGTGTTGTCAGAGAAGCGGCTTAGTCAGAGGACTATTTAGTCAGGATGGAACAGATTTGTCAGTGGACGGTAAACTCTGGTACACCAGGCTTCGGTGCCGGGGCTGCATGCAGTAGGCTATCCTCTGCTCCACCTCCTGGCATCTGCGGAGGAAGCGACATCTATCTCTTCTACCTCCTCACAGAAATGAACCTTTTTCCCTGTGACACAGCCTGGGGTGGTGGAAGCGGTAGGGGATGCTGCAGTGCTGGCCGAGGTTTCAGAGAAGCGGCTGTAGGGATCCGAGGAAGAAGGGAAATACGTCAACACGCGAAGGCTATCCACCTGGTTGGCTGAGGACGAGTTGTCCCATGTGTCAGAGCTCTGTGGTGGGGAGGCCGAGGAGCAGGAGAGGGCCGACGAGGCCTGGTTGGGCTTGGAGACCGGGGTGGATTGTAGGGAAGCTGAGGGTGCTATGGGAATGGTCCCCAAGGATTAGTTGAAAGTTGTATGTGTTTAAAACTCCGATCTCTCTATCCCACTGCTGCTGCTGCTGCTGCTGGAGAGTGCTTGTGAGTGAAGACCTGCTCTAATATTTAGTTTTGTAGATTCTCGCTGGCGGAGTGCATAGGCTCTGACAAAACCTGGACCCTACCAGGAAAAGGCTATTGTCTGACACAAATTCTATCGTCTGACAAATCTGTGCCGCACTGCACATTTCTTTCTTCCAGCAGCCACTAGTTTGTCAGAGAGCTGGGGTTTGCCTCAGGACATCGTTTTGTCAGTAAACATAGATCTGTGATAGATACACACATCTCTGTAGTTTGTTTGTAATAATGTGTGACCTATAAGATGTTTGCCCAACTATACTAACGGATGTTTGGCCCCAGACAGGAGTTTCAGTTCTATGTGAAACTACCCGTAACATCAGACTACCAAGAGACCCCTGTTGTAAAACAAGGATGTGTACCTGTCTATGGCTGGTTTCGTGTCCTTTTGATATATTATGAAACAAACATGTTTTTCAGCTCGTCAAGTTGGTGTGCAGGACCGCTCAACAGAGGCTTCAGCTGTGGCAACAGAGGACGAAGCGTCAGCAAGAGAGAAAAATATGGAATGCGAATTGGAAATGATGAAAGTTATTGATGCAACATTTAGATATTATTTTGCTCATTTGGGGGAGGAGCCGCAACCTCTGCCTGCAAGTCCATCTACTGAGACAGAAATGAGCAGGCGTCGCTGTGAGATCTTAATAACACCAATCCCGTTAAACATGGTAGACCAAGCAGAGGTGGTTCATGAGATGATTATGCTTCCATGTACCTGCTGCTATGAAGCACGCATTTTCAAATGTAGTATACATGATTTTTCTTATGAGCAGATTCGGAAGAAAACTAACAGTACGGGGCGATGTCTTGCGCTGGCCGAAAGAGATATGGGGTAAAATCCATGTCAGTCACTGCAGGGAGGTGCCAAAACCAGATGACAACGTACACAAAACATCACATAAGGTTCCAGTCCTCGTTCCAGTCAGCCCAGCTGTAACCAGGAAACGAAACCACCCCCTTTCAGCCAAACCACAAAGTGAGCAGGAGCACAATTGCATCACCCTTACACACTCCACTCACTTTCCCTAAACCCAGACACGGGTACAGGGGCAACAGAGGACTGCAAGAAAAACACTTACACTGAATATCCTGAACAATACAAGAAAAGAACATATTTACAGATATTCAAATACCACGCAGAGTATTTGAAAGACATTTTTTATCCAGCCAGCCACCTGATACACAACGAGAACTACACAGCCTGCTGACGGGGTGCCACCAGATGGAATGGAGGAAAATGCTGTAAAGAGGTTTTGTGGTATTCGAGTCACCATGTGTTTGTTGTTGGGTGTTCCTCTTTTGATATGGTTACCGCTAATCCTGATTACTCCAAATCCCACCCTGAAGAGAACAAAACCATGCTAGAGATAAATATGACCAATGACCAGACTCCTGACTTTCCTGATTTTCCCTCTGACATTTCCTCAAACACAGCCGCTCGTTCCCAAGTGCCCCAAGATCCAGTAGAGTCCAGCAACCAACAAAATATTTACTCACCAACCTTGCTGACCTGTGGGGTTTCTGATCTCTCTGCTGCTAAAAAAAACCCATTCCATCCAAACTTTTGATAAAAAAGTGTACTCCCCAAAACTAGAGAAAGATCATGAACCCACAGATACAATAACCCAGAATGCGGAAGATTTTCCCCCCGCCTTATGCTCTGTCCCTACTCGAGAATGAGTGCACAGGAAACGATGAGAATATTAACATGGATGAAATTTCTACACAGCCTGACTCTTACCCTGTGAATGAGTTTGACTTGTACCCAGGAACTGATATTGATGACGAAACTTCCTCTGGTGAGGAGTAAATGCTTTGAAACCTGAACTGACTGAAAGCCATATGTGTTTGACCATTTACATGTGACTTGTGTAACTGCTTTGATTGATCGATTTCTGACATTTCAGTCAGAAGTGATGTCATTACAGCTAAAAGATGTGTTCAGCTGTGCTTGTTTGAAATATTTTAATTCCTGATTATAAATTTTTACATATACATATATTAGAAGTGATACTACTATTAAAATGAATTGCTTGCTAAAAAATCCCCGAAGTTGAAGAAGATTAAATCCCTACTTTGGACAAAAACAGCTGTTATAAGCAATATATATTTTAATGTGACATTGAGTTGAAAGACGAGGGAGCAGAGAAGGCTTAAGTGAAACTGCTCACTCTGATGTTATCTGTCACATGGTGTTGTTTTTGATAGATGTTACATTTACCCTATAAGTGGGAAGGATAAACTTTTGATACCTTTATACTGTTGATTAGTTTGTTTTGAGATACCAATTTTACATTTAAGATGCTTACAAATGTTTTGATGAGTTTGTAATCAAAGGGCGGAGTGTGATGGAAAAATTGTTTGTAATAATGTGTGACCTATAAGATGTTTGCCCAACTATACTAACGGATGTTTGGCCCCAGACAGGAGTTTCAGTTCTATGTGAAACTACCCGTAACATCAGACTACCAAGAGACCCCTGTTGTAAAACAAGGATGTGTACCTGTCTATGGCTGGTTTCGTGTCCTTTTGATATATTATGAAACAAACATGTTTTTCAGCTCGTCAAGTTGGTGTGCAGGACCGCACGTACACATGAGGACTTACCTTTTTCAAGACCCAGCCTGCTTACTGTATATAAACTCACCCTGTGTGGAAGAGGCTCGGTTCTTCCACTGACTACAACCTTGTTATTGTCTCATTGAAACTGCTCAATCTGCAGATTAATAAATACTTCATTTACTTTCAAGAGTGCTTTGTGACATTTCCTTCTCTGGACTTGCTCGTTTATTGAGCTTACTGTTTTTTCCACAACATTACCGACTTGTCTATGTCTCTATAATCGAAATAAAATAAAATAATGATCAAACCATACCTATGCTTTCTGTTCACTTTATTGGACCTATGCTTTCTGTTCACTTTATTGAGCTCATCAGAGTTCGATGAGCTCAGAGCCATCGGCCGATAACCGGGGGGCCAAAATGAGGTCCCATGACAAGCGTTCATCTGTCTGCCAAAAATATCATGAGAGGCGAGAGAGGTACAGGAAGGCCCAGAGCCGGCCAGAATTCTGCTCACACACACACGCACTTCCATTCTTATTACTAGCCTCAGCCAGGAAGGATTTATTTATTTCCAGATGAACATTTACAAATAATACAGACAAAAGGATAGGTTTTACATTTGATCAAGTGACAACACAGGGCACTTAGACGATTTGATCTGATTCTCATATATGAAAGTTTGTAAATAAGAGTCTTCTGGGAGGTAGCGGGAGTGCTGTTGACTGCTTTGGGGAAAGGTTGCCCTCCTCGAGATCGCTATGAGAGTCAGTCCTGTAGACGGACGGACTTTTAGACTTTAAAGTCTGCAGCAGTATATGCCTGCACAGTATATGCCCGAGCAGTAGTTCCCCTTCTGTGTTGGTATATCAAGTAGGCTGACCCGAGAATCAGGACCAGGAAGAGAACTCCACCCACCGCGCCGCCCGTGACCCTGTCCGTCGTTGGGGCCAGGGTCAGAGAGGTGAACAGTTGATCCGCGGCTGTGGCGGTGGGGACCGGGGAAGCCATGGCGGCGGTGGGGGCCGGGGGAGCCGTGGCGGCGGTGGGGGCCGGGAGAGCCGTGGCGGCGGTGGGGGCCGGGGGAGCCGTGGCGGCGGTGGGGGCCGGGGGAGCTGTGGTGGCAGGAGGATCTGGAGCAGACACCCTCAGATGGGTTTTGCCCTCACCGTAGCCATATATCATCCCATGAACCTCGCAGAAAAACTCTCCATCGTCAGAAAGCCGGACCTCCCGGATGGTTAGTAGGCTTCCGCGGCCGTCACAGGTCATATTGATGCGACCACTGTAGTCCGTGTTGTTATCAACCCGACCCGGATTGTCACTTCCACCGAAGGAAATCCTCTTCCGTAAGCGTGTAGCCAAAGGGCGTTCAGCCACAGACCACTTAACCCTCCACGAGATGAGGTCAGTGATGTTGTACCCGCAGTGGATTTGGGCCGAGTCGCCCAGGTCGACGGCCACCGCACTCTCAGACATAGTCACATCAATATGCGCCCAGCATGCGCTCCAGCTCAGGGAACAGACATGAAGAAAGAGCCGCATAGAAAACTTGTGAAGGAGAGCCATGTTTCTCCTCCCTGTGATCCTATCCAGTCGGGTTCAGTGTTGCCAACTGGGGATGTGTTAAATATTGTGTCTTCCACCACCTATACCCAGGCCCCGGTCCCTCCGTCATCGAAGACACGCACTCTCTAACAGCCTGCGTTATGTCAGAGAGCATTTTTTGTCATAGGGGACAGTTCTTTGTCAGAGACCGCAAGCTCAGTCAGGTGCCGGTTCGTTAGAGCCTGTTCACTCTGTCAGTTAGAATCTCAGAGGTTCCTCTAACTGTGCGAGCCGGTCGACCTTAGTTTCACCCAGACCCCACCTTTGTGAAGGCACGCACTCTCTTAACAGCCTGTGTTCTGTCAGGGAGCATTTTTTGGTATATTAAACACTTTGACACTGTGTGCTTTTGGACTCGGTGGCAGCTAGATTGTGTTATAGGTCAGGGTTTATTTATTTATTCTATAGAATAACATAGAATTGTCAGTCTTCACATGCATCCTTTCTCGCCATGCTATCTCTCCCAAGCGGTAACGGGACCCGACAGACAGCCTCCGATGGCATCTTTCCAGCACGGATGGAGCCAGCACCCACGGACGCCTGATACTGCATGTCTTCTGACAGCTCACGGGATCCAGTCGTCTCAACAGCCGGAACCTCAACCTCACGGGCAGGAGCAGCCCTCTCCCTCGACCCAGACCAAGCACATCGACTCCAGCATGCGGCAGCCTCCGGGACCTGGGCGGAAGATACAGCTGCCTCTGCCGCATTCCGTCGCAACTACCCTAGATGATAGCTTCTTTGAGGAGTTCCTGTCGTACAACTCAAATACAGGTGACAACAAACTGATGACGCTGGCACACGTTCCCTATGCTGCCTCTAAAACCCACACGCTGAACCAGCAGGTCCTCCGGCCAGATCAGCGTGAGGAACAAGTAAACGACGACAACAGCTCGACCTCACAGCTCGGACACAACCTGCAGCATCCCGACCAGATGCTCCACCAGTTGTCTCAAACAAACTCCGGCTCAGACAATGAGACAATCGACGGAGACAGCGCATTGTGCTCGAACCCACCCGATGAGATAGACTTTTTGGCAGGCCTGTTTAAAATGCACAGAAACTCTCTTCATGAAACTCTCCAGGTTGCATCGCAAAGCGAGCAGAGACACAGGATCCACGCCGACGAGTCCCGCAGCACCCCGAACCCTTCTAATAAGCGGAACTATGGCCAGAGCGGGCAGGTGACGAAAAGGCAGTGCTCAAAGAGTCGTCGGCTCGTGCGCCGCGCAGCGACAGAGGACAAGTCGCACGAAGATGTGTTGAGGGAACTCCTGTTAGGGCTCCCTTCGTTGCACGTGCACGGCGTGCCTGACCCGGTGGCCGCTAGATTCGGCAACGGTGCGCCGTGCTATCTCTCCCAAGCTGTAACGGGACCCGACAGACAGCCTCCGATGGCATCCTTCCAGCACGGATTGAGCCAGCACCCACGGACGCCTGATACTGCATGTATTCTGACAGCTCACGCGTTCCAGTCGTCTCAACAGCCGGAACCTCAACCTCACGGGCAGGAGCAGCCCTCTCCCTCGACCCGGACCAGGCACGTCGACTCCAGCATGCAGCAGCCTCCGGGACCTGGGCGGAAGATACAGCTGCCTCCGGCGCATTCCCTCGCAACTACCCTAGATGATAGCTTCTTTGAGGAGCTCATGTCGAACAACTCAAATACAGGTGACAACAAACTGATGACGCTGGCACGCGTTGCCTACGCTGCCTCTAAAACCCACACGCTGGACCAGCAGGTCCTCCGGCCGGATCAGGGTGAGGAACAAGTAAACGACGACAGCTCGACCTCACAGCTCGGACACAACCTGCAGCATCCCGACCAGCTGCTCCACCAGTTGTCTCAAACAAACTCCGGCTCAGACAATGAGACAATCGACGGAGACAGCGCATTGTGCTCGAACCCACCCGATGAGATAGACTTTTTGGCAGGCCTGTTTAAAATGCACAGAAACTCTCTTCATGAAACTCTCCAGGTTGCATCGCAAAGCGAAAAGAGACACAGGAGCCACACCGACGAGTCCTGCAGCACCCCGGACCCTTTGAATAAGCAGAACTACGGCCAGAGCGGGCAGGTGATGAAGAGGCCGTGCTCAAACAGTCGTCGGCTCGTGCGCCGCACAGCGACAGAGGACGAGTCGCACGAAGATGTGTTGAGGGAAGTCCTGTCAGGGCTCACTTTGTGGCACGTGCACGGCGTGCCAGACCCGGTGGCCGCTAGATTCGGCAACGGTGCCTGCGACAACCTAAACATCACTGTCAGCGACAGCATCCAATGTCTACAGTGCAAACGCAAATACATCAGTCCCAAAAGGGTGGAGCCCCGTGGCAATCGGGAGCCCATTCGGAATTGCTGCCAGGACCTGGATCTCACAGTAGGCACACAATGGCCTTCGGTACAGGATCTCCACATGCCCTACCGGAGCGACCTCAGCGAGGCCATACGACCGCAGGTGGGTAACAAGACGGTGAACTGGCTCAATGGCGTGGAGTCGCCGAAGGGGAAGTGCTGGTACCTGAGTGGCGGGAACGTCGACGCCAAGGCGTACACTCCGAAGGGGCATAACATGATCACGTTTGACTGCACGCGCAAACCAGTGGAGTACCTGCCAGTGGACCTGTCGCAGCCACCCGCCGATTGGGACAAACCGTTCAGGCATGTGAAGATCATCGCGGAAGTAATGCCTCGTAATTCGGCGGTATACCACAAGAAAGGGCTGATACGCATTGCGGCACGCAAACCCCAGGTGCTGGGTGCCGTGACCACGGCTCACGAAATCCCAGGGCTGCTGCTTTGCATGACCTACTCCTTTCGGTCCGCAGACTTTGAGCGGATCCTGGACATGCACACGACCCTGCAGAGACACGCGTTCGTACCGCGGACGTACGCGCTGCACATGTGCATGAGCCCGCTGGAGATGCAGAGGTGCTCCGCCGTGTTTGTGAGCGAGTCGCCAGGGTCCTGGAACCTGGGAAGCCCCTGCGGGTTGCTCTACTCGACCCCCGACGAGTGTCGCGTGATGGCATACCATGTGACACTCTGCCTGATCAGGATCCAAATCCTGACGTTCATGCTGCTCGGCTTCACCCTGAGGACCGTGCAGCCTGCTAGACTGTACCGAAACGGCCACGGCTTCAGACCCGACATGATCTCGTGTCTAATCGACAGCATCCACCCTTTCCGGGTGCACCGGCTGACCGGCTGCATAATGACAGCTGATGAGACCAACAGGGCTATGCGGGGGCAGCGGGCCAAGGAGGGCATCTGCTCAATCAGCGAGACCCTCCGGAAGCTCGGCATGCTATCGTACCTGCCGCAGGACGCCCAGGATCTGATCAGCAACGTGACAAGGTGGGTCCGCAACGGCGTCGAGCCGCAGGGCGACCTGCGCGACGACATGTCACTGCTGACGCGTTTCTATGAGCTATGCTTCGGCAACCCCGGGCGGCTGAACTCGTTCACCTTCCTGGGGCCAGAGCAGGAGTATGAGCCCCAGACCATCGAGACGGGTCAGGGCTCGGTGCAGCCCTACGGACCGTTCGCCTTCGAGCTCTTGAACAAGCAGTATGCCTGGAACCAGGCGGTGATCGTCGAGCCCAAAACACAACTGCGGCAGCAGGCTAAAGCCACCCTGAATCAGACATCCAAGAAGACCAGGAGGTGGGGGGCACAGCAAGCTGGTGGCCGAAGAGATCAAGGCTCTCTGCAGGAGTCAGACGACTTGCAGCGCTCTTCGGCGTCCAGGGACCGGGCCGGAGGCCTGCACTACTCCCGCCGGGACAAGAGCTTCGAGACCCTGGCCCCGCAGGAGTCCGACGACTCGCAGCACTCCTCGACATCCAGGGACTGGGCCGGAGGCCTCCGCTACTCCCGCCGGGACGAGGGCTTCGAGAGCCCGGCCCCGCAGGAGTCCGACGACTCGGACAACTTCTTGTCCTGGCAGGGCTTAGTAAACCAATGCTTGAGCAAGAGCTGTGACGAGAGCTTCCAGACCACAGACCCGCAGGAGTCCCCCCCGACCAAGGACAGGGAGGAGCAGCGCCTTGATCTTTTTGATTGAGATTTTGAAACGATGGAATGTTTCCACATTGACTCAGGACTGAAGGGTTTCGGCTCACAGCCGTCTTTACACAGCTGTTTCAGTTATTATTAAATAATCATTCTGTTCCCAAATCATGGAAACTATCCGACATTATTCCTGTCCCTAAGAAGCCCAGAGCGACAGAGCTCAATGGTTTTAGACCGGCTGCGTTAACCAGTATTTTATCTAAGGTGAAGCCAAAGACAAATGTCCACATTGTGCACAACAATAAATTCAATTGTCATAGAATAGATTTTAAAATACTGTTATTAGTCTATAAAATACATAGCTGAATTGCCCCCACGCTACGAACCGTCTAGAACTCTTAGGTCAACAGGGTCCAGCTTATTAACTGTCCCTATAGGATCAAATCAAATCATGGGAAGGCTGCATTTACCCACTATGCTTCTGCTAGCTGGAACAAATTGCCTGAAGACCTCAGATCTGCCCCAACCTTACTTACTTTTAAAAATAGACTAAAGCCTTTTATATTTACCGTCGCTTTTAACTGCTGACAGCTACTATGCAAACCCAATGAGTCCTCTATAAGTTTTTAGCTCTTTCTGCAACTGCTGCGCCTGTTGCTTAATGCACTTTTTATACTCTTTTTTTTAAGTTTTGTTGTGATGCTTTTAAATGTCCATTTTATTCTCTTTTCTTTTCTTTTCCTGCCAACCATTTTATGTGAAGCACTTTGAATTGCCTCTGTGTATGAAATGTGCTATACAAATAAACTTGACTTGACTTGACTTGATATTGTACACTGTCTATTTGATCTTATGGTACATTTCCCTTTGACGTTGTTACTAAGATTACCCATTAAAAGACACAAGAAAGTTCAGCTGTTCTGTCTATGGTCTCTTTATTGAATGAATGAATGAATAAATGTTTTATTTTCGGTCATAGGTTATAATGAACCACAAAACAAAATGTAACAATTTGTGTGAATATACAACATCATCATACATGTACATATCAAACCATTTCACACAAATACAATTTATACAATCAATGACCGAAAAAAGGAATAGGCTGGAGCCAAGGCTTATGTTTTGCCTATCCTGTATAATCCATTAGAAAAAAAAATATTTATTTCTTGTTGTTCATCACTCACAAACATATATATATATATATATATATATATATATATATATATATAATATATACATACATACATTATATATGATATAATAATAATAATATAATTTAATACTTTGTTATTACAAAACCACTGTATGTACCTAAGAGAACATAGCTCGCTACGTCATGGATAGCGACCGGGTCAGTGCGCTCAGCTCTTCCAGACTCTCAGCCAGCACGGTGCGAACTTGTCCAGCCTGCCCCGGTTTGTCGACACCATCCTCCCAGGCCACCGTGCCATACCACAAGTTGTAAGCTTCGTCTGCAGAGGCATCGATGGCTCTGGCCATTGGGCCGGGCTGCGAGAGGCCCAGTACGGTGCTCTTCGCGCTACTGTCTATTGGGCCTAGGTAGACAAACGGGGTATCGGGAGCCGCTGAATGGTCATGGGAGGTTCCGGATGCTGCGTCCATAGCCTGGCGCCGGGCGGCCAGCCAGGCGTCCCTGCTGCCCAGGGCGGTCTTGAGGTTCCCCGGCGTCCTACTGAGCGCCTTTGCGTAGGGCAGCTGGAGCTGCAGCCCGGCGCCGTAGAGTTCTGCAAAACACGCCAGGGTGTACGGAGCCAGGAACTGGCCGAAGACAATCTTCAGGGCGTCGATGAGCGCGGTCCTGTCGTAGGACACCACCCGAACCTCTCCGGTGTCCTCGGACAGCCGGATGACCTGGAGCAGTAGCCTGTCTGCGTCTGACCCATTGCGGTCCACCCCGGTGCAGACGGCCGGGCAGAGCTGCAACACGCCCGCGTAGACGAGGATGTACCAGGCCGCAAAGTAGAAGAGGCCTGCCACGGTGACCGTACGGACCGTGTCGGACCTGGTCACACTGACTAGCTTTATACCGCTGGCTGCAAAGGCTAGAGCCATCGTTGCGCTCACGACCCGGTCCGGGGCACTATCGCCCTGCCCTGCGAAGCACGGCAGGATCCCGTACCGGAGGAGCTCAAACATGTCCGACTCCTCACCGGACGTGATCACGGCACAGCTACAGAGCCTGTTGAGTGGGGCGACAAAGTATGTTTGGAAGTGCTTCTCGTCGATGCACAGGTTGCGGCGGCCCGGTGCAGCGGGCAGGCGGTGTAGTACCCCGCTGGCGAGCCGCCAGCCCTGAGCCAGCATCTCGAGCAGGTAGGCAGGGGCGGGATGCGCGGGGAAGGCTAACGTACGGAAGAGCGGGTAGCACCGTCTCGTGCGGTTGACAAACGTGGGCCACAAGTAGCCCGAGAACTGTACGGAGCCGCCGCTGTCGGGGTCGGTCAACTTCAGCTGCTCCGTAGCGACGATCGGGAAGCAGACAGTCAGGGCCTCGCTCACGGTTAGTGTGTTGACCGGGGATGCTTCGCGATGGGGCGGTTTTGCGTCTTTCGAAACTGCGGGCGGTACGCCACTCGAGAATGTATCCTTTACGGCGGGGAGTTTAGGTGTCGCGCTTCTCGGGTCGGGCGGGACCACCCGCCCGATGACGTCGGCTCGGGAGATCATCTGGTGCCGTTCTCGTGGGACCTTCTGGACGCCGCCGGGGCAGTCGCCATCCAGGTGCATTATGCCAAACATTACTGTCAGCGTGTCGACATCCTGCTCACGCAGTACTGAGCACTGGCGCTCATAGGCGATGCGGTGGGTGACGATGCGGCAGGCGAAGTCGACCAGGCCAGTGGTGCGTGGCACGCCGCGAGGGCTGTGCATGTCCCACATCAGCGCGCAGAACTCGATCACGGCCTCGTTCCTGACTAGCCAGTCGCTAGCGCGTGACGCCTCCACGGCGGCATGCTCCATCAGGCCCGCGGCCCATGCTGCGGTTCTGATGCAGAGCCGCGTCGTCGGGGGTATTGCCCTCAGAGCTTGCACCATGGACCAGGGCGAGCGATTGGCGCGGTGGACGACCAGCTCGACCCGTTTTGCGGCCTTGCAGCTCTTGCAGCATG
Source organism: Poromitra crassiceps (assembly GCF_964638095.1). NCBI lineage: Eukaryota > Metazoa > Chordata > Actinopteri > Beryciformes > Melamphaidae > Poromitra > Poromitra crassiceps. The sequence goes on from NW_028151986.1 coordinate 78,553, forward strand.
AACGGCAGGGCTTTGCCGGCGCGCATCCATCGTAGAACTCGCCACCCCAGCCGAGTGGCATCATGTTGTTCTGCTCCAGCCGGGCCTTGCGCTCTGCCAGCCACTGGGACCTGAGCACTGTGTGCAGCAATGGCGCGAGCAGGGCGTCGGAGGCAAAAGCGCCGAAGGTCTCAAGGCTGTGCTTGACCACGGCGGAGTCGGTCACCCACTTAGCCACGAGCTCCAGAAGGCCGTCGTCGTTCTTTTGCTCCAGCACGATTCTGTTCAGGTTGGGCTGCTGCTGGGCCGCCAGTGCGGCCTTACGCAGCCTTCCCAAGGCCCTACGGCAGTCTTTGAGCGGGAGCAGCCACTGGCCCGCAGCTGGAGCCTGGCGTGGAAACATTGGGCCCTTCACCCGCACCAGGTCACCCGCCTTCACGAAGTACAGCGTGGGCGTCAGGGGTTCGATCTCATCGGTAAGGTGCAGCTTTGTATGGTGTCCCTGGGCATCTGCGTTAGCGTCGTCGAGCGTCCAATTGTACTCGTTGACAACGTTGCAGTCCGGGAAGTCGGAACACAGGGGGCACGGGAACTGCTCAGCCGAGCCCCATGACGCGCTTCCCAGTTCATCTTTGTTCGTAAAACTGTTCTCACCCTCTATTTCTCCCTCCTCCTCATCACCATCACCCTCTACGGAGTCCCCGCCGTCCGAGTCCGGCGAGTAGACCAGGGTCCAGCAGCAAGAGTCAGACATGCCCGGTCGTGCGCACGCTCCCTCGACTGGGGCGAGATTAGTAGCTCTGCGGGTCTGCAAGCTCGCCCCCAAGTGAGCAGGTGTCGGTGGTTAGCTTACGCACAGCGGCCAGGAGCAAGCGGCGGTCGTACACCAGGGTCTTGACGGAGATCTCGCCTAGCGAGATCAGCTCACTCATCAGAGTGAGGTCGGACCGCATGTCCAGGTATAGGTCCATCTGCCGCTGGTCGGCGGCCCACTGCGAAACGTGTTCGTCCAGCCTCGAGCGGACGGCCTCTAGCGAGACGGACGCGGCGTCCAGAGGTACCCGGAAGTCACAGCCCGTGGGTACTCCTGTCAAAAGGGGCTTGACGGCCTGCAGGTCCGCAAGGCACATATCCCGGATTCTCGCAGGCACCATGAGCTTCATCCTGTCCTCCATGCGTGTCGCATAGGCCAGTGCCTCGGACCAGGGCTCGCATCGCTCCGCGCCGGGCCTGCCGCTGGTCAGCCTCACGAACTCCATGATGGGGAGTTCGCCGCGCACCCTAGTGCTCATGTCGCGCCACACCTCCACGTACTGGATGTAAAGCATGATGTACGCCCGTACGACATAACGCAGGGCCTCGGAGTCGGAAAATTGAGAACTCAGAGCCTCTGCCACGGAGAGCATTGCCTCACCCTTGGCGGAGCCAGCACCGCATGCCCTGCCGGCTCGTCTCCGGGCCGCTATGGCCGCGATGTCACCGACGTAGTCGTTGCGGCCGAGTACGGCTTCCACAAAGTACTTCAGATGCTGGTCGTCGCCGTGGTCCGTCTTCAGGCGAGGGCATCGCTCTAGGACCGATCTGCCACCCGCAATCAGCTCCCGCACTGTATCTGCGTAGCACGCCAGCGTCCGATCGTAGTGCTCGGCTGCAGTGTTGCACTGCACAGTGAGTGCGTCGCACTTGAGGCACTCTCTCGAGGCTGCCGAGGCGTTTGCTCGTTGTGGTGCGGCAGCTCTGCCCTCGACTCTGTCGTAACTCCAGCGGACGACCCGCTGTCGGAGACGCGGGCAGGCAACGTCGTCCTCGGAGTCTGAGCTCAAGTAGTGTATTGACATGCTCTCTTCGCTTTCGCACCGCTCGAGGTCGACCTTCTGGTCGAAGAAATTGTCTGAGTCATCGGAGCAGGGAAGCATGCTCTCGCTCTTGACCCTTGGGTGCTCCAAACCTTCATAGGTCATGTCCCACTCCATAGACTGAAACGAGTCTGACGTGCGCCCGGCATTTGTAAAGATAACACCACAGGCTTGCGAGAGCCGATCGCGCACGGATAGCGCATCTGTGTCCCTAAGTGTCGGGACCCAGAAAGACGAAGCCATGCCGCAGCTGCCGTCGTCGCGAAACGCCGACGTGCCCACTGCCCTAATTAATACGGGCGCCGGCAGGCTGCCGCTGGGGACGCAGCTCATCTACAAGTGCGACAGGTACCTGCTGTACGTGTACACGTGCCTAAAGTTGGACCGGCCAGAGCTCACCGAGGATGAGTTGTGCGGCATGTTCGGCGCCGGCTTCCGGCGGGAGGCCAGGCTAGATGCAGAGTGGCTGCCCTGCTTCCTGGCCAGGTGCCGAGACGGCCGCGGCCGCCTCCAGGGCCAGGGGCTGTCGGTGACGAGCGCCATAAGTCAGACAGACCTAGCCGACGGCACACGTGAGACAGCCGACGCTCAGGGTAGGATACTGGAGATCAGGCGCTTCGGGCACCTGGCACCGAGAACCCGCGTGCAGACTCGGTCCGAGTCCGGCTACGCCAAGTTCAGACGGACCCTGGCCGTGTTTTCCGACGTTGCCTTCAAACTCAACCGGGACGACAGCAGCTCGGATGTCGGGGCCTGCCTGGTGGTGTGCTCGGAGGCTGAGGACGCGGAGACGTCGGGCGGAGCGTGGCCCGCCTGGGGAATCAGGTGCACCGTGACAGCCAGCCCATCGCGCAGCACCAAGCTCACCGGTCCCTCGAGCCTGATCGTAGCTGACGGGCCGTCGCTGTACAGGCTGGTCTCATCGTGGCAGACCGACGTGTGCCTGACGTTCGGTGCCTGCTGCGGGCCCGAGATCGTCAGGGCCCTCTGCGCCCTGACCATCGGCGACCCGCGTCTCGGCACCAAGTTCAAGCTTAAGTGCGTGACGCCGCTGCGGAACGCAGTCCTCGACCTCAGGTCACTGGAACCTCGGTTCTGTGAGCGTCCCGCGCGACCGTTGCAGCCCAGGTCGACTCCCTCGCCTCAACCCACTATGGACCCCATCGCCGCCGAGCTCGCGCTGCACGAGCTCAGGCTCCTGCCGGCGGGCTTTACGGCTGTGGCCGACAACGAGCTGGTGTGCGTGCTGAGGCACACGCTGAGGGACCTGCTGGTAATTGTTCCGAAGCAGCTTGTGAGGATCCAGGCTCACAGGCGCCAGACTCCTCGACAGCTGAACAGGATCCCCGGCCTCTACGGACACCTGATCGAGTGGGTACCCTCGAAGCGCGCCTCGTTTCGAGTTTCTCTTGGCACCCACCCGGACCTCACAATCTCTAGCGAGGGAGGAAGCGAGGAATGCCAAAGAAGCGACGGGACAGATCGAAATGTAAGGGATGACGGAGACCGAGTAGCTGACTCGCGTCCCGGGATGCTGGTCGCGTACAGACGCGGGGCTCGGGTCACAGAGCGAGGTCACGATTGCAACCTGAGCCAAGCCGTGTGCCTGTCGCCCGGCACCATGCAGGTGTCGGTGCCCCGTGAGCTCCGCTTCGCCGGCTGCGTGGCAATGCTGTACGCGTTCGAGCTCCTACAGTCGATGTTCAAGGAGGCTGAAAACAGGAGGTGCGCGGGCCTCTCGCTCGGCTCCCCGCTGACACTGCGTGAGGCCCAGGCGTTGATGCTGGCCTACCTGGCCGTGGAGACAGGCTGCGAGCCCGGCCGCCGGCACCTGGCTTTCTCGACCACATCGAGGGACTCGCTGCGTGATCTAAGGCTGCTGTTCTCCGCCGACCCCGATGTGTGCCCGATCTGCCCCAAGCCCCAGCCTCTGTCCTCGGAGGTCACCATGCCCGATGAACTCGCGGTGCAGCTTTCGGACGGTCTCGGAGCGGCCCGGGACGCAGACGAAGATGACGAAGCGGCGCGACTGCAAAAGGTGGCGACGGGGGTCCTCGGGGCTCCTCGGCTCAGGCTGCTGACTGGCCACTCGGTGCTGATCGATCCCGAATCAGCCTTCGGCTGCAAGCCCAAGATCGTAGGAGTGAGCAGCCTGGGCCTTGTCAATCTCAAGATCCTCAAGGCCGCCGGGTTGCTGAGGGAACACAGCGCTAGCAAGCATGTGTGCATTTCCATGCCCGCCACGAAAGGTGTCGAGCCCCTGCCGCGCTGGTCGACGAAGAGGACAAAGCTACGCGACGAGTTCTACGACATAGACCTAGGAGGGAGAGCCCCGGAAGACGACGGCTCCTGCTTCTTCCAGCTCAACTACCGACCCCGCGCCCCAGCCCATCCTTCAGCCGGCGCGCCAGTCGCCGCCGGACCGTTATCGGGCCGCGAAGCCGCAGTGGCTAGCGAGGCCGCCAGGGGCTACGTGGATCAGCGGCTCAGTCGTCTGTTCGACTGGTGCAGGCGGAGGCGCAGGCCTAGCCTGACTCTGGCCGAGGACGAAGACCGAGACGGCGGAGTCGTCAGGGCCTGGTTAGTCCGCCCGGTGAGCGAGCGTAGCCGGGGCCGGGGTGGCACGACCGCCATCGGAGACGGGACCCTCTTCCCCTCGGTGGAGATTGCAGCGGCACAGACCGATGCGGAGGGCCCTCCCGAGCCTCTGGATGAGTACAAACTCAACCTGTCGGTGAGTCTGCAGCCGAAGTCGTTCGCACTGGCACGGGCAGACAGGGGCGTCTCGCAGAGTGGCGCGGCGTACGAGGCTCACGTCGACGAGGCCGTGCTCCTGGGCCACTGCGCCAGGCTGCTGGCGGGCGACGGCGGCTGCGGGACCGAGGCAAGCTTCGATGTGAGCGTGTGCCTGACCGCGTTCTACAGGGCCGTGCACCCCTGCTTGCCTGCCATGGCAGCGGGCGACGTGACTCTCGACTACGAGCTCATCGTGCACGGCGGCGGGTCTCTGTTGCCGGTGTATGCCATCCTGGAGCATGTGGCCGACACCTGCCGCGTAAACTCGCTGTCGCAGTTGCGGCTGATCCTCGTGACGAGGCACCGGGGTGCCTCGGTGTGGGCCTGCGCTGTGCCGGCCCCGGAGACTCGGGAGCCCTGGGGCAGCAGAATCAATCTAGTCGGAGCATTCCTTTGCTCTAGAGACCATCGGCTGGGCCCGCTGCTGGCCCGGTGCTGCGACCCTAGTCCGCTTAGGGAGCATGAGCTGCGGCGGGGCTCGGCATTCCTGCTGCCGCGCGGTGACGAGGAGGAGCTGCTGCTGCGGGCCTACGAGGAGACACTGGGACCCGTGTTTGAGTTTGAGCCCGTGACGAGCGCGCCCTCGACCGTCAGGACCAGCTTCGGCAAGTGGCGGTTCCTCAGGCTCAGACCTCGGCGTGCCGGAGCCTCCAGGCAGCCCGGCGTCTCGGTGGTGGACGGCTACACGTTTGTGCACGCCGCGGAGTCGCCGCTGTTCCACGTGTCGGGTCAAGGGCCCTTGGTGCAGCGGCTTGAGTCGGTGGCCGTTGTCGTGCAGAACGCCTCGGCGTGTAGGACGACTGCGCTCGGCCAGGATGCCTTTGCGTGGCCCGAACCGAAACCCATCGGGCGGCTGCCGTGCAGGGACAAGACTGTTGTCCTCGAAGAGATGTTTGTACGGCCGGGTCACAGGGACCCCGTCGAGGGCTATGCTGTGTGCGAGAGTACGTGGACGAGTTTGGTCGAGACCAAATGGTCGTTTGACAGGGCGCCCGTCGACAGCGACGGTGAGCCGTCGTGGGACGCTAAGCTCGCCGTATCCCGGGATCCGCTCCGGCTGATCGGCGGCGCGGGACCGGCCTCGAGCTGGAGCGCAGAGCCCCCGCCGGCAAGGTTCGCCCCCGACCCGAGCGCAGAGAGCGCCGCAATGGTTCTGGAGCTGGAGGCTTCGAGGGCCTCGAGCCCTCAAGCGTGGCGTGGCTTCGACGTCCTGGCCTCGCGCGTACTCGTCTGCCCCTCGGAGCGGACGTGGAGCCGGGGCACCTGCCTGGTGAAGAACAAGGCACTGAGCTCGTCGTGCGCAAAGGCCCTGACGTTGGGGACCAAGCGGATCACTGTTGCGGCAGCCGGCGACTGGTACGCCACACCGGAGAGCAAGCTCAGCGGCTGCGAGGGGGACAGAGACGCCGCCGATGGAGTGGCGCACACATATGAGGTCTGCTCTGCCTCCGGGCTCGCACGAGCCCTCGCCGCTAGGATGCTGTCGGGCAACACGTACGAGCGCCTGGAGATCAGGTGCCTGCGGCCCGACGTCTATGGCTACGTACAGAGAATGTTGGCGTGGTTCGCTGGCGCCACCGGCCCGTTCAGGTGCCGCACTGTTACGGTGTACTCACCCAAGGACTCCATGGGGCAGTGGACGGGCAAGCTGCACGGGAGCTTGGACGTGTTGAGCAGCTCGTCTACCCCCTACCTGGTCTCGCGCCACGACGGCTGCAAGAGCCGCAAGGCCCTGAGTTTTGAGCTTGAAACCTCGAAAGACATCATGTTGGTGAACTCGTACGGCAATCTGGTCTTGCACCCCAGTGACGAATCCATTCGCCTGGCAGAGATCAGGGGCGACATGGGCTTCCACGTGAATGCTGTTGACTGGCTTTCGGGCGAGGCACTGGCGGGCCCGGTGGAGACGGTGCACATCCGCTGCCGTGACTCACTCGAGATGTTCTGCAGGGAGGCACGCATACCGAGAGGTGTGCGGGGGCCCGAGACCTGGAAGCAGACTCCTTGGTCGTCTGTCAGCCCGGGTTACTTCTGCACCCAGGCCGCACTGCTCAAGTACAGGTGGGAGTCGGGCCTGTGCGGACCCGACCTCACAGCGATCGGCGAAGCCGCGCGAGCGTGGTCTGCAGACCCGCGCGAGCCTCCCTCCTGGACTAGGCCCGATGACGGGCAGCTTATAGCAAAGGGCCTCAGGTTCTGGGAGGCCGTCGACCTGAGGAGGTCCGAGCTGCTGCTCATCACGGAGGTCGAGGAGGAAGAAGACGCCACCAAGATCGAGGCAGGAAAAGGAGATGACAGAGAGCTGGACGGAGATGACCAAGAGCCGGGTCCCATCCGAGTCACAAGCGAGTGGCTGGACTGGAACGCTGACAGAGGCTCCCTGGTACTGAACTCCAGGCTGACGGTGGAGTTCGTCTACGAGCTGCCGGCGGCCGGCTGCGTGATCGTCGAGAGGAGCGACGAGTCGCCGCTCTTGTCACGGGTCCGCATCGGGCACCGCGGTTGCGTGACAGCCTTCTACAGAGCCGGGAACTTCTCATCGCTAATGCGTCGGGTGGCAATGGTCTCCCTGCACGGCTGCGGCCTGAAGCCCGCATTCGAGCTGTCGTCGACCTGTGACCACTCCTTGGTGTACCTGGCAGCCAAGTCGCTAGCCCTGGCCGAGCGGATCTCACCGGGCCTGACGCTGGGCCCAGATCCGAGGCTCGTAGTGGCGGTGCGAGGAGGTCGAAGGGCTGCACTGGCGACCGCCCGCGACCTGGTGCACGCCGGCGTGGTGCTCTCCCCGTGCGGCACAAGCTACCTGTTCGACCCTCTGCCGGAGGAGCTTGACGGCAGGCTGAGGAGCTGCTGCATCCCGCCCAGCCCTCGCGCTCAACTGTTCCCGGAGCGCTTCGGCAGCCGATGCAGCCAGCAGCTGTTTGAGAGATTAAGGGAAGAGTGGCCCGTCTTGCTACAGCGCGAAGACACCAAGCCTCCCAGTGGCTCGACTGACCCTCGATGGATCGGACTGATGCTATGTCTGTGCGAATGGTCCGGACTCAAACTACTCGCGAACCGGCTAGTGCCGGGCGTGCTAGAGTGGTTGAGCGCGACGACAACGAAGCCCGAGACTCGGGGTGCGGAGGATGCGAAGTCCGCCTAGTGGAGCTGTACGATGCGGCCTGCACGGCTCGGTGCTCGGGCAGCCTGAGCTCGGCCCTGATGGAGTTCTGCCGAGACTTCGTGTCGCCCAGGGCTGTGTTGGCGAGCCCCGTCGCCCCCTCGGCAGACTACCTAGACCGTTACACCTTGTGGTTGATCTGCATCGGGATCTCGGACAGTCGGGCAATCTGCGGCTACCCGGGCCAGCCGGTCACTCTCTCCAGGGCGTGCGACGAGCACCGCAAGCTGTCGCGCGACTTCTTCATCGTGCCCCGGGCCGAGTCGCTGGCCTCGCTGGAGAAGCTCGAGCGATTCTACGCGCTTATCTTGCGATACCCAGTGGTGCCGGAGGACGCCCTCGACACCAAGGAGTGCCCCGAGTGTGTGTACGAGGCCGAGGTGACGAGGGACAAGTGGGAAGAGACCCGGCGGAGCATCTCGTGCCACCACCTGACGCTCAGACACGAGCTCTTCGGCCCTGTGCTATCAGGAGCCCCAGAAGGCGCCGGGAGGGGTGGCAGTTTTGCCGCCAAAGGCAGGATACGCAGGGTGGCCAGGGCCAGCACCTCGGCTACCATGTTCGAGCCCGACAGCCAGGAGCCGTCGGCGCACGGCCAAACAGAGCCACTCAGATTCATGGAGCAGCTCGAGTACCTGAAGCGGCGCGACGAAATAGCCAAGCAGCAGACGCTGGCCAAAGAGCTGTACCACCAGCTGGAGATTCACAGGCATGCGCTCGAGGAGCTGTCGAGCCCGCGCTACCTGAGCGAGTACCCGCTCGCGTGGCTGTGCCAGCTGTACGGCTCGCTGAACGCGAGCAGGAAGCGCGCCGAGGCGCTGGAAGCTGACTACGAGGGCAAAGCTGGCGACAGAGCCCGAGCTCTGCCCCGCATCGGCACGCTCCGGGCCACGCTCAAGACGGTAGCATCGACGGGCACCAACAACGGCCTTGTGGCAATGGTGGCAAGGATTGTCGTGGACCCCGCGCGCAGGCACACGGAACGTTACAAGGTGCTGCCCGAGCGGATCATGCTGTTCAAGCACCTGCTGGCAGCAGGCTTCCCAGTGGAGACGGCCGCTGACCTGGTGACGAGCGCAGCGGTCGTCGACAGTTCCTTGCTCATAGGCCTGACGCTGGAGCAGGGCGTGCAGCTGCAGCTGAGCAATACGGCCGAACCCACCGTGTATAACTCACGCCTCGCCGCCTTGATCTGGGTATTTGCACACCTCACGGCCTACTGTACACTGCGTGAGCTGAGCCATGACCACGTCATGCCCGGCGATAGCCCCGGGGAGCCGCTTGCCGACGGCATTTACGTGTTCGACGGCGATGGCGGTGTGGGCTTCACCCTGTCTCGCAACGGCCGGGTCGGGCACGAGCGGGTCGACATGTCAAGACTTGCCGAACTGCTTGCAATGCGAGATACTTTTCAAGAAGGACTTTGCTGACAAGGTCGCCGCAGCCGGGGCCGAGCGGGCCGCCGACGCCCTGGTGAAGTACGGCCTGTCGATCTCGACCAACCTTGTCAACTGGCGGTGGAAGCGCAAGGAGATCGCAGCCCTCGAGGCCCGCCCGTCGAGCGTCGACTGTGACCAGCACCTAAAGCGGCACTACCTCACTCACACGGGTGAGCTCGGCTCCGTCGAGGCTACCGGAGGCGCCAAGGTTCCTAGGTCAGCGGCGCCGGCCTCGACGCGCCGGAACATTCGGTGGTTGAGGCCTGTATGCATGAGGGATCGGAAGAGGGTCCGGGGAAAACGTGCCCCGGAAGCAACGGAGTAGCCTTACAGGGAGTGTATTAACGTAGGGGACGTGGTGGTGGTGGGGGGGGGGGGGACGATTGGCCAGTGTGAGATGAGTGCCCAGCGGGAGTTCAAGTGCCTGGAGATCTACATCGCCTGCAGCGGGTTGCCAAAAATCACCCTGGACAGGCTGAACGTCAATTCGCTGTTTGTGTACCGCACAGAGGACCCTAACACGATGCACATCAGCATCAACAGCGACCACCCGACCGGCGACCACACTGTCAAGAAGCTGCCCCGCCTGACACACTACCACCCGGACGCCCTGCTCACCGCCGCAGAGAGGTTCATGGACCACATTATCGACATGCCTGTTTACACCTACCAGACCAGGACCGTGCATCGCTGAGGGTCGGATGAGACCGCCGGCGTCAGGCCGACTGCAGCCCGCGGCGCTTCGGAGCCCAGACTCGACTGTGCGCACGACCCTTCCGGCTTTGGCTCTGTGTTCTAATTCGTGTCTTTCTTGACCTGGCTTGTTGCATGATGTAACTTTGTAAAACACAAATAAATAAAGACACCTCTATGAACGTAAATATCTGGTATCAGTATTGTCATTGCTAAGGCATTGTGCTAAGGCACAATATGAGACAGACAGGAGACGAGACATGCGGTTGCTGATTCAGCACTGTCTTTATTGTCAAACATAGTACATGCAAATAGAACATACTACACAGACAGACAAAGGCCCAAGTCAGACAATTAAATCAATACAATCAGACAATTTGCATGTTGGCACCTTGACCATGGTTATGTTTAGATGTAGATCTCTCGCACCAGGGTCGGGCTCGGGCGGAGACCCGCAGCCTGATTCCTGGTGGATAAATCTGTTCAACCCGCTGGTAAGCTTGGCTATGTCCTTAACCATGCAGAGCGACGGCTTTCCCTCTTTCTCGACCGTGGCGATGTGGTAGTCCTTAAGGGTGCCCTCGCAGGCCAGGAGCACGTACACGGGAGCATCGGCTACAAAGCCGTACAACTGGTAGCTCAAGCTGGGTGTCCATACCACAATCAGTTGACACTTTAGCAGCTGCGCCAACCTGACCATGTAATCACAGTGGCAGCCTGCCACTGGCCCCTCGATGTTGTCCGCCGGAACCCCGAGCAGTTTGCCGAGCCGACCGGGCAGCTCTTTGAGGGTGCCCAGCTCAACCATCCTCAGTTCGTGTTGGGCCCTGCACAGCGCTCCGCAGACCTGTTCTCGCACGTACAGGTACTCGTCCTCGCCGGGCTCATTTTTGATGTTCAAGACGGCATTGACCCACTTCTTAGCGCTCGGCGATCCGTCTTCAGACGTGATCTTGAACTTGGCGGGGTGTTCTTTGCTGCCACGGTCCATGCGTCTTTTACCAGAGGCCTGCAGCCTGGGCTGCAGAACGCCCTCCATAGGCTGCGCGGCTACAGTGAGCTTTGTTACGATGTAGTTGTAGATCGTTTCCCTGACCTTTCCGACCATAGAGCTGACGGGGTGCCAGGACAAGTATCCTCCTCCGTCCTCGGAGGTCCTGATGCAGTGGGATCCAATCATGAACTTGAGATCTACAATCAACTTGTCCACCTGTTCCTGTGCCCTGGCCAAGAGGTCGGAATGCCCTAAATGTTCGCCCCCCTCCTCTAGTTCTGGAAACAGTGTGACTAGGGTCCGTCTGACACTGTGGCACATGTCGACTAGCTTCAGGTTGCGGTCCTGAGCTTCTTCCAGTGCAAGGCTATCCTCCAAGTACTTATTGTTCAAATCGGTATTTTCGGACCTCACCATCTGTAGAAGACGGGCCAGCTCCACTTTCTCCACGTTGAACTTAGACGAGACCTCAGCCAGCTCCATCTGGGCGAGCCGAGTCTCTTCATCGTGCGTGCGTACTTTCCTATCCATCTCATCCAGCATGGCCATCGTAAGCTTAGTGGTATGTGCCTCCTTTGCTTCGGCGGCTTCCTTCGCCTCCTCGGCCTGGGTACGCGCCTGCACCGCCTGGGCTCTCTCTTCCTCTGCCTTTGTCGCTTTGGCGTCGGCCTCTGTCCTTGCCTCCTCGGCTACGCTTCTCTCTTCATCTGCCTTTGTCGCTTTGGCCTCTGCCTCGGTCCTTGCCTCATCGGCTGCGCTTCTCTCTTCATCTGCCTTTGTCGCTTTGGCCTCGGCCTCGGTCCTTGCATCCTCGGCTACGCTTCTCTCTTCATCTGCCTTTGTCGCTTTGGCCTCGGCCTCGGTCCTTGCTTCATCGGCTACGCTTCTCTCTTCATCTGCCTTTGTCGCTTTGGCCTCGGCCTCGGTCCTTGCCTCCTCGGCTACGCTTCTCTCTTCATCTGCCTTTGTCGCTTTGGCCTCGGCCTCGGTCCTTGCCTCATCGGCTACGCTTCTCTCTTCATCTGCCTTTGTCGCTTTGGCCTCGGCCTCGGTCCTTGCCTCCTCGGCTACGCTTCTCTCTTCATCTGCCTTTGTCGCTTTGGCCTCGGCCTCGGTCCTTGCCTCATCGGCTATGCTTCTCTCTTCATCTGCCTTTGTCGCTTTGGCCTCGGCCTCGGTCCTTGCCTCCTTGGCTGCGCTTCTCTCTTCATCTGCCTTCTTCCCAGCTTCTTGAGCCTTGGCCACAGCTTGCCTGACCTCGGCAAGCTCGGTCTCAAGCGTCATGACTCCTTGCTTTTTTTCCTGCCGGGCCTCCTTCAACTGCAAGGCTAGTTTGTCAATCTTGGTCCTGGCCTCGATCGTCGAGGTCATCATCAGCATGGCGATGCTGTGATACGCGCCGCACAGCTCCTGCGTCAGGGCTTCGGTCACCAAGCCAGATACATCCGAGCCTCTCACCTTATCTAACAGGCTGACAAAATTGTGGAAGCCCTCAGACATCAGCCTGAGATTCTCTGTCGTGCACTCGGCCCCGGGAACCGAGGGGATTGACGCGTATATGATATCCGAGAACCTGACACGAAAATCCCCGCCAAAGTTCCACGGATCTTGCACCATCCTCTGAAACTCGGGTCGCTGGGGCGCACCAGCACCAGACTGGGGTCCCGTCGCGTGAGTCATAGGATCCGGAGGCGTAGCAGCTGGAGCAGCAGCGGCCGCCGGAGGAAATGCTTTCGCAGATACGGTCAAGTTCGACTTGCCGGACAGCCCGGGCTTGGGGGCAGAGAGGTCCGTCCGGGCTCCTGGCGTAGGCTCTGCGCTCGTAGCGACTGAGGCACTGCCACAGCTCCCAGCCTGCGAGTTCTTCCGATTCGTAGTGGCGCGCTACGACTCGTCGGCTTGCGCTCTGTGCAAGCTCCTCCTCGCCACCTTTGTATGCACGAGCATGGTTGATGCAGTACCTCACAGGCTCGTCGTCGACGCCGGGACGCCGGGCTTCGGCGCAGAGGGTTGTGCACACGTTCCCGAGGAGGATCCTGTCAATCTGCTTTACGCCTGGGACCCTGAGCGGTTCCGGGGGACAGGCGAAGCTAGGGTCCCGTCGGTAGGCGTAGCCGCAGCGCTGGCACAGGCCCTCCAGGCCCAGGCCAGCTCTGATCCCCGAGTGCAGCTCCACTAGGGCGCAGGCCCAGACCCTCGCTGCGTCGCAGCACAACGCCGCCAGGCAGACGCCCCAGTAGTCCGTCGTGATCTTGTCGATCTTAATCTTGCCACCTCTTCTGTCACCTCCGTACCTCTTGAGCTCCAGCCCGTCAAACAGCAGACCTATCCGTAGCCTGGCCTCGGGGGGCATCGGGTCGTGCGCTTTGTCGCAGCACTGGTTAACAGCCGAGCAGGACAGACCGCCTGCTGGAGCCCGGCGCAGGACGACTGAGTTGCCCCAGGGTCGGGGCGGCGACGGGTCGCCTGACGGCAGATGAAATACGACCTGCTCGTACAGGGCCTTGAACGCCAACGGCGCCGCAAGTGCAGCCATTGTTTGGACCATTGTGGCGTCGAGCTCGAACCCGGCGGACATGTCGGACGCCGCGAGCCTGACTTCCCTGTAGACCCCGCGCAGTATCTTCCTCACCTCGATCTCGGGGTTCTTGCCCATGTAGATCTCCCGGTCGTCGCCGTCCCCCGGGGGGGCCTCGGCGGGCATGGCCCACGCTATCTCTGCCCCGGCCAGTGAGCCCATGTGTCTCACGGGGTGTCCTCTGGCGTCCGCGTAGCACGGGTCGAGGAAGTGTCTGCCCGAGATCAGGCCGTGTGCCCTGTCGCCCGAGGCATCGGTCACGACGAGCACGAGGCAATGCGTGGCGGGGGAGAAGCCGTTGTCAAGGTCTACGCACACACGGCCCTGGCCGTCTGGCTTTACTGCCACTAGGTGCGGGAGCTCTCGACCCAGCTTGGACAGCGTCACCCGCACGTATTCGACCGAGGCCACCGAGCCCGGGTCGCTCAGTTCGACGAGCAGCAGTAAGGCAGAGGGGGGCATGGTCTCGCGTTTTGGGTGTTTTCGTGCTGGGCCAAATCGATGGAGCCAAAGAGTTTAACCTGGTACCATAAATGTCCCCTTGTTGCGTCACATCATCGAGGTAGTAGTTTGGAGTGTTGCTAACATGTGCCTTAGCGATATTTCCAGCATCCCACTGCCACAGTACACACATACCCCCAAAACTGAGAGACAAAGACAGAAGGTTTATTCTTGTGAACGCATCTTTATTGGCACTCAACAGACCGGTAACATAACATTGTATAGTAAATGACTTTGGTCCTCCCTACCCTGCCCCCTTGTGTATCAGTGTTCATTAAACTTTTCTCACCAGAACCTTAGTGTTGTCCTTATTGTGCTGTGTTCATTGTCAACCATCCTTAGCACCACACTGTGCACATAATGAACTGCATTGTGGACCCTTATATGACACGGAGTAGCAAAAACACAGACAAACAAAGGAGACGGAACTGATTGGGTTGAGGTGTTCATTTTTATTTATTTTATTTTTTGCAAACATAATGACAGCAATTGGTGCCGTTGTCCAGCACCGCCATCATGGTTCTTTTCCGCATCACCAGTTTGGAGATGAAGTCGTCAGGCTGCGATCCGGTTGCTTCAAGGGCGGTGAAGGATCGCCCGTATATCCCCTTCAGTTCATCCAGTACCCACTGGAGGGTACCCGGCCCGATGTTTGGGTTGTTTGGGCCAAGACGCTTGGAGTAGAAAGTGCCGTCCTCGACGCGCACGGAGGCATCACAGATGTGACCATCAACGTTGTAAGTGACCGAGATCAGGTCACCGTATACATGTTTGCGGAAGTACCCGGAGAACACCATGTTGTTGGTGCCGGCTTCTTCTAGTGCATTGTAAACGGCGGCCTGGGTCGCTGCCCCCCACCAGCAATTGCCCAGCCGAGTTTTGACATCCGGCCACTCCTTTGACAACACCTCCGAGTTGGCAGGCTGGTAGTAGGCTGGCATTCTTCTCATGGTGCGCTTAGGTGGGGGTCTCTCACCCGCAACCAGTCCGATCACGCCGGACTCCTGGTTGGGCTGGGCGGGTGGATAGACACACGCGTCGCTCATATCGGAAGCGCGTCTGTCTCCTAGATCCGGGTCAGTGTGTGGCTGCTCGCTCCTGTTAGTACAGTAGGTAAAGGTCCTCACAGGAGATGGCAGAAGACTGACATGAAGGCTCAGCAGCCATCTATTCTAAAGACAACCTGCCTTCATATATTTTTCCTAGACTCTTTTCATCTCAACAGTAGACACAACACAACAGGATCATGGGCTAGACAGAAACGGGCCAGTATGGCTGCCCTAGTTCTCATAATCAGTGCCCTATGCTACTCTTCCCCGTATGCTACTCTTCCCTTGTCCCTTGTACAATAAACCTCTGTGCAACACCAGCCCGATGTGCGAGTTTGTAATGATGAGAGAATGAGACAAAAAGGGTTTCAGATCGAAATATGTATTCTTTATTGCAGGAAAATATATGGATATATAGACAGGCATCTGCATACTGCAGAGAGACATTCAATTAAATTCAGTTCAATTTATTGTTGTCCACAATGTGGAAATTTGCCTTTGGCTTTACAGGTTTGCTTGCACATTATGGAAAGTACACGGCACAGGAAATGATAGGGTACATAAGACAACAGCGATAACGGGCATGGTTCTGATCTGGATGAGTCTAACGTTTATGAATTTAGCAGATTTATTGCGTTTGGTATGAAACATTTTGTTCTTGGTTGCTGCAGGAACTCTATAGCGTCTTCGTCAGCGTGCCGACATGCCGGAATGGCTGCCCTAGTCGTCGTCATCGAACATGTGATCGTACGGATCCTCCTCCTTGCTGTCCTCGTTTCCGTTGAACCAGTTCCGCTTGACGGCGTCGCCGTAGCCCTCGGACGTGTCGTGTGCGCGCAGCTTGGCCGCTCTGCTCTTGGCCAGCTCAAACAGGGGTCTCTCGTCCTTATCCAGTTCGATCTGGCTGGCCTGTATCTTGGCCACAAGAGATCTGTACGACTCCTCTGTTATCTTGGGGAAGAGGGCGTTGAGCCTAGACACCTGGATGCGGGCCACGAGCATGAGATCAGTTTCATTCTTTACCGTGGCAAACATGGACTGCTCCGGGACGGCTTCGGACTCTGTGTAAGCTGCCCTGCCGTGCTGGCCGCGAACATCCCCGTTGATGCACTGGTTGCTCAGCACATTGATGTAGTAATAGTCCTTGTTCCTGCAAAATCTCATGCAGCCGAACGTACCAGTGTGGAGGTCCGCGAAGATCCACAGCGACGTGTCGATCATGACCGGGGCCAGTACCTGTGCCCGAGCATTGTTGAACATCGTCTCCGTATGCAGGATCCTTGAGTCGCGGGTTAACTGGACCTTGCAGTACGCAAGTTTGTCGTTTTGCTGAAGCAGATTGTCAACCTTCAGTCGCGTATTCCCGAGATAGCGGAGCGTCCGCCCCAGCGTTGGGGGGAGCGTATTACACCGGTCAGCGTCTAGCCATTCCAGCGAGTCCAAGTTCAGCCCGGACGACCACGGCTTGCCCTCGGGAAAAGCTTTCCCCTTGATCTTCAGCGGGTCGCAGCATTTGAAGCTTGTCAGCATGTTCACCGTCTCGCCTTCGTTACCCTTCTTGGGCATCAGCTGTGCATTCAGGCACAACAGAGCGTTGTACAGGTTGGAGCCGTGCTTGGGGTTAGGGGCATGCACAAGCCGGGCCAGCTCGGCACAGAAGAAGCCCATGGCGAAAGCCACGGCCTGGCGGATCGACAGGGCCAGTGTGAAGTGGCACATGGGCATGTTGCCGTTGGTGCCGAGAAACCGGTAGGTGTGGTCCCTTTCGATGTCGCTTTTGTTCATTCTTTCGTCGAACCTGGGGTCGTTCGGGTCGAGTACGTTTCCCACCTCGGTGAACTCGGTTTCGTTGAATCGGTGCCAGCGGGAGTACACCCCAATACTCGTTACCGTGGATGCTTTAGCATTGATGCCCGAGCCGCACTTGAACGGGCTGGCCATCATCGCGCCCACCTTGGAATTGAGCTTTAGCTTGTCCGTCTTTGCGCCCGCCAGGGAAATGTCGATGGCCTCCGACATGTACGTGCCCCCGCTCATGGTCATCGCAACCGAGGTGAAGGTGCCGCTTTGCTTGGAGGAGCTGCTGTGCTGCTTGGTCGCGGGCCGCTGTTCCTTCTGTGACGTGTACACTTTGCCCCAGTCCTGCATCGCGCCCCCGGTCTGGGGCCTGAAGCCTACCCCCGAGCACAGCAACATGTTCCCCTGTGACCCGTCCTTGATGCTCTTGTAGAGTGTCTCTGTTTGATTTACTATGGCATCGCGCAGCAGCAACACGCTGCCGCCGGCCTTGTCCAGGTCCGACTGGCTGTACTGGCTGTTGTTGTGGCAGGGCAGCATGTTGCGCATCGTCGCAAACACCAGGCACTGCAGGTAGGCCATCATGTTGTCTGACAGCAGGTACTCGTAGATGCAGAGGTTCTTACCATACATGTCCGGCCCGCCCATCGGCACCTGGGCAAGCGCCTTGTTTTTCTCGAGCGCCGCCGCTCGGTCTCCCATCTGCGGGGCAACAAACCATAGGGCTCGGCACTCGCTTTCCGTCAACCTGTTTTTGTGCGCGAGTCGCTCCGCTATGTCGGCGCCGGTCCAGTAGAAGCCTGCAGTAGATGGGGTGACGTCCTCGCCTTGGCAGATGTGGAAGCCTTGGAAAAGCCTGTAGACGCCGCCGACCGGCAGCCACATGGGCTTCGTCAGCGTCGCTGCAAACAGCGGGTCGACAAAGTTGTGCTCCAGGAAGGGCGCGGAGGCTGCGCTCAGCACCATCGCCAGGTCCTGGGGTTCCATGTTCAGAGCCACGCACCTGGCAAACAGCTGCGTCAGGTACATGAACACCATGTGCCGAGGCTCTGATCCGTCGGGCCCCGGAATGGGATCGTCGGTTTTCAGGTCAATCGGCGAGAACTTCTGGAGCAGCTGCAAGATGAAGGCCGCCGCCTCCAGCGAAGTCTCCCTGAACACGATCCAGGGCTGGGCCTCGCCAGAAGGCTTTTGTATTTCGGCGAGCACATTGTCCGAGGTCATAGAGCCTACGAACGCCGAGAGGACAGCCTCTTCGCCTTGCAGTTTGACCAGGCTCTGCCAGGCCACCTGCTCATACGTGACGTGGGAGCGGTGAGGGACCTTGTCCATGGTGCGAGGGCTGCCCTGGATAGTCAGGAAGTGGCCCAGGTGCTCGCCATGCAGCACGAGCACCTTGCTCGGCACGACGGCGGGGCAGTAGACATGGAAGACAGGCGGGGAGTCGACAAGGACGTGGGTCATGGGCGACAGCTCCATCCCGTAATCGATGTTGGCGTGGCCCGGTCCCACCGTCAGGCAAAAACTCTCCTGGGGAAGGTTTACCTTCAGTGTCTTAGTTACGCCACCCGCCATTCTAAGAGTCCGAGGGGGTCTGGAGCCGACCGTGAGAGAAAGGAACTAGAGAAGTTGTTGACGTGCAAGACCAACACTCGGGGCTGTGACAAGGCGTACGCCTTCTGTCTCTTTTTGTGGGACGATCTGGCTGCTGCGCTGTTTCCGGGCGAGAAGGGGGAAAACGCCAACTGGCTGCCAAGCAGGGAGGAGGTTTCAGCTAGGGAGAACAAGAAGCATCTACTCAGATTAGGACTGATGGCGCACTTTTATAGGTACTTGTCAAGGAACCCGGGCCCTAATACCCCGGAGCACGCCTCCCGGTTCAGGGGCGTGAAGGAGGCGGCCGGGCTCCTATTTCAGGGCTCCGTCTTAGCCAGGCAGCATCGCCCGAGGACGGCGGCGACCGGAAGGTCCGGTGACGGCCAGTGCCCGGGCATCAAGTGGCACAAGTTGAGCTTCGTCAAGGCCAAGCAGTCATACCAGAACAGGCTCACCAAGGCCTTTCAGAAGGTGAAGCAGGTCGGCCACGCGGGCTTGGTCAAGAGCGACCTCCAGTGGGGCCTCGGCTGCTACTACAGGCTGGCTATGGCCTACACCACCGACAGCCCGCTGGAGCTGGCGGCTGCGTGCATGCCATGGCTGAAGCCCGCGGTCGAACTCATCAACCAAGAGAACTTCGCGGAGCTGGCCGGGTTGCACGAGCGTGTGCTGACGACGCTGTACGCCGTGCTCAACTGCTACGTGAACTGGATCGAGCCCACCTACCACCAGCTCCTGCTGGTGCCCGGCCAGCCGCGCGGCAAGCCCCGCGTTGACGAGTGTGACATGCGCTGCTACAGCTGCCTCAAGAACCAGACTTTCCGCTCAGCCGAAGTGCGGGGCAACCCCAAGAACATCGACGTCCAGTTTGACTTCGACAGGATGGCCTTCAGCTCGTCTTGCTGCCAGGCCCCCGTCATGTACATGCCCCTCTGCACCGAGTCGGTCAATACGCTGACATTCACCTACATGAGGCAGGTGTACACCACATGCCCGTTGTGCAAGAGGACCATCTTTTCGGAGCTGCTGGTCGACTATCCCACGCTCGTCTCACGTTGCATCTCGTGCTTTGGGAGGAGCGGGGACGACGGGGGGGCCGTAGACGCCGACAGCCGACTGAACTATTAGCGTCTCGGAGCCGCTCTTGCTGCTAACAACTTCGAGCCCACGTCAGTCGCAAGCGACTCAGACACACTGATGGTTCACGACTGCGGGCCGCGGCACCCGGACTCAGCCGCAGACAGCGACGGCTAAGACTCTGAGGTCTCCGATGACCATGTCTCGGATTGCGACGCTGACAGTGAGCCCTACTGCGGCCATACAGAAGAGTGTGACGCTGCTCCGAGAGCCGGCGGAGATCAACGCAGCCCTCTTCGTGGTGCGAGCTGACTCGCAACGCGCAACGACGGAGAGCGAGAGTGTCCGTCTGAGTGTTGCGGCGTCCGTCTCGGATGCCGGCTGCATTGAATGGAACTCCGACGGCTACGGCCCAGACAAGTACTTGCATACCACTGTCAGCACCATGTACGTTACGCTGCCCGACGAGAAGAGCGACTCAGACTGCGACGGCTCAGAAACGGACAGCGACAGCGACGGCTCAGAAACGGACGGCGACGCCGACACGCGAACACCGCCTAGCTCCGGGGCTGGCATAACTGAGGAGTTTGTGACACTGTTGTAACTCGATGTGTGATGTGAGACAATAGAAAATAAAAACATATTTGACTGTAACCCCTAGGGTGTTGTTGTGTCTATCTTTCTGAGCTTGGTCGAATAGAGGCCCCGGTCTGACTCCTGGTGACGGCCTAGAAGAGGGGCTTGTTGACAATGAATTTAAGCTACTAGCCTAAGCGAGGCTAAGCGGATCAGCGAGGTCTCAGTCCGCACTTCCGCACCTCAGTCAAGATCCCTCGACCGCCTCTACAACAACACCATGTCCGAGAACCGTTGCTTCTTGTGCGGGTCCGCCGACACGCTGCCTTCCTACACCGAGACCTGCCTGAGGATGCTCGACATCCTGCATGACATCCTACACAAGTACTGGCTGCCGTTGGAACAGGGCGTCAAGTCAGCATTGCTGTACAAGCCTTTGAATGCCGTGACCAGCTGGGCCCTCTGCTCTGGCAACAAAGCAGATGCCTGGGAGCAGCTGGTCAAGGGAGTGACCAGCTTCATTGAACCTAACTCCACTGAGTTCAAGGACCTTAGGTCTGAGATGGAAGCGCTCGCCGATCGCACCATACCAGTGGAGCTCCCGCTTACGTCCCGCTCTGCACCGAAGAAGCAGACGGACGTGTTCATCTGGCACGATGTCCTGGCTGAGATGAACGAAGTCTCGCTGAGCAAGGTCTACCTGCTGTTGTGGCTGATCAACCGGCAGACCTGCCAGGTCCACAGGGGCGACTTGTTTATACGTTTAAGGGACAACGTTACGGCCAGGGCGATCACGCAGTACGTTGAGGACTGGTCCGGGTCTTATTTCGGCTGGATTACGCGGGCCGTCTTGGAGAGATTGTACCTGTACAGTCAGCGCATCTGCACACCGGATCACCTTCGGCTACCCACGGGTGTGTTCCGCCACCAGCTCTACCTGCCGGCGGGCCTGAAGTCAACGCCCTTGGTTCAGGCGGGCAAGGACGAAGCGACCAAGTTCGAGGCGAGCTACAGAAATCGCACCGCGAAGGTACGCGTGGCCATCTTCGACAAGGTGCCCGAGTACCGCAAACCGCTGTCGTGCAAGACAAGCGGAATGGAGCCGCGCAAACTTCTCCAGAACCTGCTGTTCACCTTCAAACCAGACCGCTTGGCTGACGTATACCACTACTTCGCACTACTCAACTTCGACGACCCGCAGCAGCCTGGCCGCCACCTCCGGCTCGACCTCGCCAACGGGCCCGATGTGCGGCTGGCGGCCCCGGAGAATCTCTTCCATCTGGCTGAGGAAAACGGCCTGAGCGTTGCGGCGGTGTGCCGGGGCCTGGAGCTGATCCTTCGCGAGGTGTTTAGGCTGGTCAGCGAGGCTGACAGCGTCAAGGTCATGCTGAGCAACTTTCGTGGCAGGCCAGGAGTGTCCCACGCCCCCTCTGCAGACCAGGAGGATCTGTGCAGGATGACGGTCGCCGTGCGTGCACTGCAGCGCCGCCCATTCGCGCTCGACCTGTGCATGATGGATTGCCTGGGGCAGGACACCATGCTGATCGACAGCGCCTTTGCCACCAAGGGCGAACGCGGTGCTACCACCTACAATGCCATGAACGTCGTCAAGGTGTGCCACCCCTCATACGTCCCGTGGCCCGAAAACTGGCTGACCGAGCTGCTCTGGCGCGACATTGACGAACACGGGTTTGGTTTGGCCGCGAGGGACTACGGCCACTACATGATGTATGCGAAGCACTTAACCAAGGCAAAGACGTCCGTGGCGGCCTTGGGGAGCGCTGATGCTGAGATGCTTGAAGACACCGTCAAGGTTGAGACACTCCAGGACAAATAGTGGGAGTGACACTTCTGTTACCTGATATATGTTGTTGATTTACTGAAATTCTACATAGGGCCCTGGGCCTCGTGAACCAGATTTTGATTTTCTGTGTATGTGTGTTTTCTGCACCTGCGAAAATAAAGAATACAAAGAACACAGTGTCACATTTTAGTTTTAATGCTGATGGCTATTGGTGCTGGCATTCTGGGGTTCTGGTATAAATACAAATATATGAAGAGAGAATAACCGGTGGGGCAGAGCAAACCCCTAGAGTAAATCATAGAAAAGAAATAGAGACAAATATAGACCTCTGTGATGAGCATGGAGTTGACGCTATGTACAGCAGTTGTAGGGTTCCAATGATACAAATAAAAAACAATATTCTACAAGAATGATCAGAGTATGCGTTTTTAATTTATTCTTCACACTGTTTCACAGGTCATGACAGAGAGAAGCTTTAGACCAGGTTGTGAGTACTCTGCCATGTCGGACAGTCCGTGTGCCACACAGCAGCTGATCCTAATGCCTCTCATCCCGGTCCCGCACGCTTCGTGCCACTCATTGGTGCTCCAGTCGCAGCGCTCCACTTTGGAGCTGTTGGGGGATCCTCCGCATACGAACAACTGGTCGTCC
Source organism: Poromitra crassiceps (assembly GCF_964638095.1). NCBI lineage: Eukaryota > Metazoa > Chordata > Actinopteri > Beryciformes > Melamphaidae > Poromitra > Poromitra crassiceps. Next base: position 101,102 of record NW_028151986.1, read on the forward strand.
ACCACCTCGATGCCGAAGCTGCTGCGCGGACGAGGCATGTCGGGCGCGGCGCTCCACGTGTCGGTTAGCGGCCCGTAGGCCTCGGCGCTGTGCAGTCTAGTTCCGATATAACTGCCGGCCACTGCGTAGACGCGCCGTGGTGTAGCGGGGCACGGAGTACTCGGCCATGTCGGACAGTCCGCTTGCCACACAGCAGCTGATTGAAATGCAATCCTCCCCCATCCCGCAGGCTTCGTGCCACTTGTTGGTACTCCATTTGTAGCTCTCCACCTTGGAGCTGTCGGGTGATCCTCCGCATACAAACAACTGGTCGTCCACCACCCCGATGCCGAAGTTGGTGCGTGGTTCCGGCATGTCGGGCACGGCGCTCCACCTCTGGGTTAGCGGGTCGTAGGCCTCGGCGCTGCGCAGTCGTCCGGCCAAACCATGGCCGCCCACTGCGTAGATGCGCTGTCTGTAGGCAATGACGCCCAAGTGGGAACGCTCGACGCTCATGCGGGCGATCTTCGTCCACCGGTCGGTGTCTGGGTCGTAGCACTCGGCCGTGTCCAGGACCTCATGTGTCTCATAAGAGTGCTCATACTCCGTCACACGACGATATACTACACCACCGCAGATGTAGACTTTGTTGTTCAGTACTGTGGCGCTGGCGTGCATCCTCTTCCCGTTCATAGGTTGGAGCAGAGTCCACTTGTCGGTCTCAGGATCATAGCGTTCGACACTGTCGTGCACGATGCCTCTCTCGAACCCATCCTGCTCGGTTTGTACCTTTCCTACCTTGCCTCCCATGGCATAGATACTGCCATTCAGTACTGCCAAGCTGTGCCCCCCTGGGCGAGGATGATGCATGGCTGCCACATCGTGCCAAGTACGGGTACCGAGGTCAAACTTCCGCACGCTGGTGTTAATGCAGAACGAACCTCTCTCATCGCTCATGTAGCCGCCAACACAGTAGACAGCGCCATTTAGGAAAGCGGCGGCGCTGTAATTTTGCATAGGCCGAAGTTCACTGTTTGGTACATTGGCCCAGAACTTGTCACGTGGATCGTATAGCCGAATCCTCGAAGTTGTACCGTCGCCAAACCTGATTCGAGTGACGGCCAACAGGACGGCATGTGGCTGGCGCGGCCGAATCTGGGCGTTTACATCACGCATGACCCTCTCGGCCTCGGCGACGATCGCCTCACACTCTGCGTCGTCCTTCACCAGACCGTGGTTCTTCACCCGGTCGACGAAGTAGTCCGTGGCCATTAGGGCCAGGCGGATCTTGGGCAGTAGCGCGGATATGTGACCTTCGCGCTCCTCGGGCGCGTGGGCGATCCAGCGGAGCGCGGCCTCGAACGCGGCGCTCTCCCGCCCCACGTTCAGATCGTCCCGTCCGAGGATGTCCGTCAACCGCTCGAGAGAGAGTCCCAGGAACTCTTCGGAGTACGCGGCGATCTGCTCAAAGCGCAGCAGGATAAAGAGAAAGGCCTCGTTCCTCAGGTCCGGACAGTGGTATAGGTCTGCCAAGGTAAAGATGCCGACGCAGTTCCCCGGGTGGAGCCGCGCCTCCAGGAACTCGCAGCAGGAGCGTTTCACCCCGGCGAAGCCGAGGTAATCCGCCGCTATCAACAGCTCCTCCGCATTGTTCTCGGTCACCGGGACGGAGCCTGCGTCGGCGGAGTCTAGGAGGAGACGCATCGCGTTCGTCGACACGGGGCCGTCCATCTCGTAGACGTCGTCCTGCGACGTCCAACCGTGGGCGAAGACAGCGCGGAAGTATGGGCTGCAGCCGCAGAGGACGGCCTTGCGGACGTCGAATTCCGTGCCGTCCACTCTGATCCGCCAATAGCCCGAAGGCGGCATTGCGACTACCGGGGTTCCAATGACAAAAATAAAAAACAATATTCGATATGATCAGAGTATGCGTTTTTTTTTCTCCTTTGATGGGAAAATCTGACTTCTGGAGGTCCTCACACCAGAAGGGAAAAGACAGAAAGTGATACTTCGGGCAGGGGGGTGTTAGTTTTACAAGACTATCTGGAGCAGAAAACTGGGCTTAAAACCTGTACCATTCTAGAGGAGAGGAGGAGAGGATTTTGTGCGACGGGCGTTTTGTCAGAGAAGAGTTTTTTGTCGGAGGAGAGGATTTTGTAAGAGGGGCGTTTTTCAGAGGCTGTCCTCTAACAAAGATATCTCCTGACAGAAACACCATCCTCTGACAACTCTGTCTCGCTCTGACAGGATGCTCCCTGTGGTGGCTATAAAATACCAGTGTCTTGGAGTCTTGTCTTGTACATGTCTTGGAGAAGCGTAATCTGTAAGTGTTTTATTGATAGGATTCCAGCTCGAAAATGCTACCTACTTTTTCTTTTAGAAGTACATTTTCTTTACCAATTGTTTCCTACGAATGCCAGAAGTATTATGTTCATTGTAATTGTAATGTGTCTGCGTTTGTGCACAGATATTCGCAAAAACTGAAGGCCTGAAAGATGCCGCCACTTCGATTGTGCCCCATTTGCTACTACAAGCTGGTCAACCTGCCTGAACACCTCATGAAAGTCCACCATATATTTGATAAGGAAGAGCGCAAACTCTATCTTGCCCTTGACCACGGGAGGTAAGTAAAAAAAATGTTTTTACCGCACTAGGCAGAGCTTCTTTAATTCCTGTATTATGCTGAACATATATTGAAAACTGATTTGTGTTGAGGTACGCTGGACCACTGCCCTGCCACCAAGGAAAGTGTGCCGGGGAGTATAAGAAAAGGCTGGACATACACCTCGCTGTTGAGCACATCGATTTTGGGGTATGATTGTACACCTTTCTTAACATCACCTTTAGATTTCTCTAGTTACCACCGGTCATTTTGGAACTTAACCATAACGATTCCAGCTTCAAACCCTTTATGTTCTACGTTTAAAGGAGGAAGAGAGGAAAGAGGTACTGGCTAAAGAGAAAAATGGAGAAATCCGGCAGCGCCTGAAAGAATTGCAAGAAAAGAAGGGAGAGGATAAGTCAACGAGGCATGAGGTCAAGGAGCTAAAAAAGTTAGTGGTTGACTTAGAGTGTAAATTGGCGGACGCCGTCGCCAGTGGCAGCTGGGGCGCCAAGGACCCAAAAAATGCAAAGAAGAGACCGAGGCGAGATGAATCAGACTCTGACAGCCTTCAGGGAAGAGACCGGCGGCGCGACCAACCAGCGGTTCTGCCGCCCAGGGCTCTGGAGGGGCGACGGGCAAGGATGACAATCGGTTTGTCGCTCAGCACAAACCTTTATAATGACTGTATCACCTTTACATTTGCCTGACAATTATTGTGTTTGTTTACTGCTTATAGGGGACCTCACCGATCGCTGGCTGAGCAGTCGCCTACACTCCAATGCCTCAAAGAAAAAAAAAGAGAACTGCAAGCAGGGGGTCAAGCATGTAATGGAGTTCATCAGGGCCATGGGAAGTGGCGACAGCGGGCTGAATGTGTCCCTTACTTATATTGATGAGCCAGGGAAACTTCAAATGTAAGTTATATTTTTCTTCTTTTTTTGTCGCAGACACACACACACACACACCATGGTGTGATTGTTGTTGCTACCTGTGTCAATTACCAGAGCATTAGTTCTACTTATATATATATTGTTTTAGGTGGCTCAAAGACCTGCGATCACAGTTTGCAATACCTACTATCAAGACCCGAGTGTACCATGTGCGGACTTTCCTGATTTATGTGCATAGTCAGGCCTTCAACGGGGTATGAGTAGCAGTGTTGAGTGGATTACTTTTCAGCAATGTAATAATGTAACACTTTACAATTTCCAAAGCTACTTAGACACCCATACAGACATTGTTAATTGCATTTTATGTATTTTTTGTTTTGGATTATCTATTATCCTCAGGTGAGGTTGGGATCTCGCCGCTTTAGCTCCCTTTTGGAAGTCCTCAAGAAGGAGCAGGATGCTCTCGAGGCTGAGCTGCTGGGACATCGTCAGCGAAAAGCTTTGGAGAAGGCCAGTGAGTACAACATTTTGTATGAAATTTTCTTATCTTTCTTTCTTTTTTTTGTATGTGAATTATCTGACTTTGCAATTTAATACTTTACAGAGTTTCTCCTGAGCAGGGCCCAGTTGGAAGAATTCCGCAGAGTGGCAAAATGCAGAATCCCCAATTGCCTGGGTAAGTGTGAAATATCCTAGACCGTACGACTAGATCCACAGCCATTATACGAAATATTGGGTGAAATAACTGTCTCTTTAAATCGATGTATCAGAGAAACTGCTGAAAAGCCCAGGCAGCGTGGAAGCCCTCAAGCGCTTTGTCGGGTGGCTGGCGGGGTATGTATTCTCCCTAAGCGGCCATCGGAAAGGGGTGCTCACACATTTGACCCCCCTTCAGGTGGAAAACCCACAGCAGGACGAGGACGTGTACGTCATCAATGTACGTAATGGTAACCTTTACCAAGCATGAGATGTTTTGTACATATCGCTTTGTGTATTCCTGTATCTGTATTCGGCTTTGGCTGGAACACACTACTACATTTTCGTCTACGACTCCAGGTGGCAGAGCATAAGACGGCCGGCACCTTTGGCCAAGCAGGAATTGTCCTCACGCTTGAGGAGTACACCTGGTTCCGGAGGTTCGCCACCATCCGCCACACGCTCCCGGGCTACCAGTCCCAGGCTACCTTCTTCTTTAACTCGGCCGGGGGAGTTATGGCCAAACTGGGGGAGATGGTGGGGACGGTGTTCAACTCGATTAAAATAAGTGGTGTGACGATCAACGTCATCCGCGCCTCTATCGCAACGATGGTGAGTTTGGCAGATTGATAGATATAAATTCTGTCATATGGACTCGGCTTCCCCTCTCAGGGTATGATTTGACGGCATCTTCAACACTCACTCTTTTGTACCAGGCCGAGCGTGAGCTCAGCAAAGAGCAGCGGGATCGGGTGTGCGTCGCCATGTGTCATGGTGTAGGCACATCTTCCAAGTGGTATGTGGCCCCCCCATCGGTCGCAGAGTCCTATGCCACTCGCACGTGCCTCGAGTACGGAGCGCGCCGCCCTGCCACTGAGGTACCTGCAGCAAGCGGCAAGGCCTGTGCGTCGCCCCCTCAACCTTCAGGTGCTTGTCCAGAACAATTCGATTAATTTGTGATATTCTCTATTCGTGTATACATCATTGATGTTACGCACTGCCGGGTCCTTACATTGTGTAGTTTTCTCTGTATTTTAGAGGAGAAGGATTCTCATCTATCCCCAGGAACTGAGGGACATGGTACTCGAGGCCTTCAAGGAACACTGGGATTCAGAAGGAGGAGAGGCCAGAGAGAGAAAGCTGTGAGTCGGAGGAAGACTGAAGATTTGTTGTTGTAGTTTATTTGGTTTTTATGTTGGTTGTGTTTATAATAAACATTGTGTGGTAATAGTTACATACAATAGAATAAATGTTGTAAATCTACCAGTCAAGTTGCATTCTTTGTTGTACTTTCATACATTAGGCTGAACAGATCAGAAAAGTTTTGCTGTGTGTTGCTATACCTTTGTCTGAGCCTATGGTAGTCCCTCTGCCGTACACACACACACACACACACAAGGCTGCATGCATTTGGAGTCTGTTTATTTCACAGCTCATGAACTCAGCCTGTGTAGGTCCTAATTAGGGCAAAAGAGCTTTATGTCAGCTCGGTGATCCCAGTGCTGAGGCTACAGTCTGTCAGCGCCCTATTGGCCAGAAAGGTCAAGAAGGGAACAATAACGAGGCAAGTTATGGACAACGCAACGACTATTTACTGCCCGCCTGCTGCGGAAGCCTGATCCTCAGACGGAGGGGTAAATAATGGTGAGCGTGATACGTGAGGAGCTGGTGCTGTCCGACGATGCATCTCCAGAGCTGTTCGAGATCCTCATCATGGCCGGGGCTCCTGCCTCCGGCCTGCAGCTGCAGACGCTCAACGTCAGCGTCGAGCAGTCAGAGCTTGACCTCCTGCGGAACATGTGGGAGAAGGACTCTGGCACAGTGCCCAAGGCCGATCTCGATAACCTCCACTGGATGCAGTGCAAGGCCATGAACGAGGTGAACCTGAACATTCCCCAAGTTATCGCAGAGGACCCGCGGAAGCTGAACCGCTACTACATTTTCCTGTTGTTCCGCTACTGCATGTCGCGCAAGACGACCCGCGGGCGGTCCATCACCACCAAGCTGTGCAGCAGCAGGCCCGATGTGGTGCGTGGCACCATGAAAGATATACCCCAGAGCTGGCTGCAGACTTCGTCCAGCTCTCCAAATCCCTCAGCTCCACCTGTGATAGTTCAGCCTCATCCAGTCTCGGAGCACCGGCAATATAACGAGGAAAACGGAGGAGGCCGCTTTCAGACCCAGAACCACTTCTATCCGCACCAGCAGACTCAGCAGCCCGAGCGCACTGGGCCGGATGAGAACGCGTGCAATGTGACCCAGCGTGCCACTGAACGACCGGCAAGTGTACCGTGGCATCTGTATGGCCAGAGACCTAGGCAGCAGATGTACCCGGAGCTGTCTCAAAACAACGGGATAGATTCTGACCAAGACTGATGCGAAAAAGGTTGGTTGGGTAGCACAGGCTAACACTGCCGGGGTCGAGGATTCACAAGTACACAACGGACATCACGCTCGTGCCACAGCAGGAATGAAAACAGTGAGCCAGGACCAGAGTGTGCAACTGACCAATGGCACAAATAAAAACTATGTTCTACAAGAATTATCAGAGTATGTGTTTTTTTATTTTATTCTTCACACGTTTCACAGGTCATGACAGAGAGAAGCGTTACACCAGGTTGTACATGTATAGCAATATATATAAACAGAGATATATTTTTTTGCGAGAGGTTTGGATTCTTGTCATAGAGATGAGCACTTGTCACAGGATCTCATTTTTGTCAGAGAAATGAGTGCTTGTTACAGCACCATATACAAGAACAACAGTTCTGTGCCCCTCTGACGAAGAAGCAGAGTGAGACATGCCCGGACGCATCCGGGCCCCTGTGACTAAGAGGGAGCAGCTATATAAGGTGTTTTTGAAGGTCCTGCCTAACTACAGCCCTTTTGCCTGGTGGGGCAGATCGAAGATTCCTTCCGGCTAACGTTGAACATGCAGAGCTTTACATCAGTAGAGCCTCTGGTCTTTGACCTGCATGTTCGCGGACACGACACCTACATGAGACTGAGCCGTATCAACAAAGCCCTTGATGCCATGGCCGCACAGGGGGCAGAAGGAGGAGGAAACGGAGCAGGAGAAGCCCTTGATGCCATTGCCGCACAGGGGGCAGAAGGAGGAGGAGACGGAGCAGGAGAAGATGGAAGGAAATGTTCAACCCCCAGTCCTGACACATATCTATTACACGTCCGCGGACAGGACAGATTTCAGGCACTGACACATATCAACAAAGGCTTTGACCTGCTGGACGCACAAGAGGCAGAAGGAGGAGGAGACGGAGCAGCGGAAGATGGAGGGAAATTGTCAACCCCCAGTTCTGAAACAGACACATATTTATTGCGCATTTCTGGACTGAACAGATTTGAGTTCCTCAGCCGCCTCAGCGAAGGCTTCGAGATCCAGAACAGACAGCGGGCCGAAGGAGGGGGAGATGACTCCCGGGAAGAAACACAAGGAGGAGAGTGAGCAAGTACCTCCACTTCATCGCCGTACGCTGTTCGAGATGGAGTTAACCCTAACTAAGTAAAATCAAATAAATCAATAATGATAAAGGAAAATAAATAATAATACATAAATCCATTTCTGTTCTTTATTTGAGTGTGTCCTTGTATTCAGTTATATGGTGTTAGGTCACATTTATACAATCATCACACAGCCGTCACATTCTGTACTACATGTATGTGTTCACTAATGCTTCCGGTAGACCTCGGTCTCCTCTGGCAATTCTGTGCTGCATTAGCAATATGGGTTTGGTGTGTCTCTGACAAAATGCACACAGATTTGACAGTGGAAGCCATTTCTGTCAGAGGATAGCATTTTTCTTCGGAGCCGCACAGATTTGTTAGAGGATGACATATATCTGTCAGAGGACGGACTTTTTATAATTTCCTGTAGATTGCTGATAGACGTAGACTCTTGTCTGTTTTTCATTTCAATGTCGTGTAAAGTGATCAATAAAAGAAAACGCTCAGAAACCGGGGACAAGGTGTTGTGTGATGTTTATTGACATTAGGATACAGTACAGAAAATGAAAGACAAAGGCCAACACTAATCCAAAAAAGAAAAAAAAACAGTTGACAGCTAGACACCTGACGGTACACAAGCATCACACACACATACACACAGAGAGAGACAGGCCACGTTGCACCTCTCGGTATTCTGGGATAGCGCGCACAGGCGATCCGGGGGCTGTACATGGACTGCATGCCGCCCGTTTCCCGCTTCGCCGTGGTCCTAGTGCTGCCGTTGGAATACGGATGACTCGGGGCGGTAGGTCGAGGACGAGTTGGTGGCACAATAGCCGGCGTAGTTGGAGTTAGTGTACGGCTGATGAGTTGGGTTTTGCGCGCAGTAGGTCCCAGCGGCTAACTCGGTATCATCGTCCAGGTCGTTCTTGAGCCCCAGTACGCTTCTGACGATCACAAGTGAGCCCCAGACGTGGGCAAACACAACCACAATGTTGATGATGGCAATGGAGTACTCCATGCTGTGCCACCTGGTGAGAGAGTTGACCAGGGGCCGGTACAGTAGCTCCATGCAGCCTGCCACCACGGCCATGATGAGCTCCACGTTGCCTATCCCCAGGCAGACCAAGACGATCAGGGTGCTCTTGCCGTCGGTCACGCTTTTGCTGAGCCCGTACTTGGTGGCCAACTTCCACTTGCTTAGGCCGGCGAAGTAGCTGGAGACGATGGAGATGACGAGTGAGGCGCAGCCCAGCACAACCGTGGCTATGCCGCTTCTGAGGTAGACCTGTCCGTAGGCAGGCTCCTCGACCTCGCCGTCTTGCGGATCGTTAGTGCAACGCGTGCGCTGGAACCCAGGCGCGTTGCCGTTGGTGCTGTCGAGCAGGTACAGCACGTTGTTGGGCAGGACCAAGAAGCACACGACGAGCGTTCTGATGACTTCGAGAGTGACGGCCAAGTTGCCCTTGAATCTGCTCACGCTCTGCAGCGCCGACACAATGCGGTCTTTGAGGGCCGGCCGGCCGACAGGGATCACAGCGCTGTCTCCCCTACGGTACGACTGCATGTTCGTCACGCTCGGGACAGGAGAACCACTAATAATGCGGAGTGGTCCAGACAGACAGAGAGCCGGGTTCCCGGACATTTAATACGATGATCCCCGAAGAGCCTGCGATCACGTTCGCAACCCTTCAGAACAAGGGCTTGTACGCCCGCTCCATGGCGGACAGCCGCTGGTACGCAGTGCCGGGCATTACGCGTAAACTCGAGGCTGTATACTCGTACAGGAGGGCCAGGCGCGTCAACATGACCAGCACGTACATCTTCAAGTTGGTGCTCGAACACTTCAGCTCAACTCCCGACAGCCAGCTCGAGTGGCTGCCCAAATACATGACACGCACGTTCAACATCCAGGAGAGAATAGCACAACTGTTCCGCAGTGACCTCCTGCTCCGCTGGCGGGCCGACACGCTGACGCCGGTCACCACCCAGAAGGTATGGAACAGGCTAGACCTGTCGGTGGCGGTGGGTAACGCCATCGATCAGGACTGCAAGGACGTCTTCAACAACAAGAAGACCATGAGCGAGGTCGGCCTGGTCACCAGGCGGGTCATTAGGCACTTGGCCGCGCTCAATGTTAAGCCACTTCAAGGCGGCGTGAAGGTGGCCAACATCCCCAGGCCCGACAAACCGAAGGCCAACTCCCCGCCCGGTGTGCCGGCCACCTACCACAACAACTGCTGGAAGGGGTGCACGGGCATCCGGGAACACTGGGGCCTCAGCACCGAGGTAGACATGGTTGGCTACGACACAGTCACGCGCAAGACGGTGCTGTTTGAGCTCAAGACCAGGAACAACGACGAGCTCGACGACAAGACTCTGGCCCGCTTCAACTGTCAGCTGTGGCTCACGTGGATGATGTACTCGCTCACTTACCCAAGCGCCGCCGAGCAGACGCTCGCCTACCTGATCATCGTCAGCCCCGGCTCCGGCCATGTGACCGTGCTCAACTGCTACCGGCCCACCATCACCCGGGCCCTGCGCAAAGAGTTCCCCTGGATCGGCTGCTTCTGCCCTCAGGTGTTCGGCTGCATGACACCCAACTGTGTCAACTTCAGGGTTACGCGCAGCAGACGCCAGACGAGGGACACCGACACAAAAGACCTGAGCTACAGGAACTACATGTTCAATAACGCACTGTACCAACGCCATTCATCGGCTGCGCTCTACAGGCGAAGACGCCGGCCGGCTACAACCGCCAGCTGCGGCTCACCACGATAAGGTTCTCGCTGACCTACCTGAGCAAAGTAGAGCGCACGGTCGCCTACCTGATCATAGTCAGGCCCGGCTCCGGCCAGTCAGCGCCGCAGCACCGAGCGAGACCACCGGCTGTTCAGCGAAGACTGAAAGGCTGTAGCGTAGACCTGGGGTGGGCGCTTATGTGCTTTGTGTACTGTACATGTATTGTAGTGTGACAGATCTTGGGCAATAAAGCACAGTAAACTATGTTCAGTGTCTTGCCATGTTTGCTTTGTTTATTTCCAAGTTACAGAATAGAACACACACACACGCTCTCCCAGCGGTTGGTGCTGTTATACATTTTCATCGTCTGACTCCAGATCGAAGCCCATCTCGACATCACCCAGGACTTTGAACCCGCACCTGGGCCTCAGCCGTGCAGAAAGAGCAGGAGGTTGATGTGCAGCAGCTCGACCAGAGCCAGCAGCTGCCCGTATGCGCAACCTAGCGTATGGAGGTCCTCCCTGACATTCAGGGTGAAGCGCCTCTCCAAGCTCCCCACGCTGCGGCCCAGGTCGTCCCCGCTGGCTCTCTGGTACCTTTGGCCGGCCACCGACTGGAGCCTGACATACTCCTCGACGCTCCTCTGGTAATCGGCCTCGCAGCAGCGCGTGAGCTGTATCTCGCCCTGGGCCGACCGCGCGCTCAAGATAGGGTTTAGTGTCCCGAATACGGTGCCGACGCCGAAGCTCAGCCCCGGCCTGCCGCCCGGGTGCGCCGTGACATTGCTAAATTTGCATCTGATTGGTTCTGCGCCGCCGTAGGTCGGCTGCACGGACCTTTCCAGCGAGCACAGCCCGTATACGTTCATAAAGGCGTAGGACTCTGCCCGGGAGGTGATCGTCGACACCTTGCCTCGCACCAGCTGCTGCAGATCGACCAGCTTAGCCCTGAGCTTTCCGTACAGTTGCTCGTACTCGCCGGCCAGGGGCCCTGGCCCGGCGCTCTGCTGGGACCTCATCTCGTCGTGCTCTCCATCGGTCCTGGGTCTCTTGGTCGACCGTTCGACGCTGCCTCCTCCATCACGCTCCCCGTCAGGTAGCCCGCCGTAACAGGCAAGGATGGCTGAGGCCACGAAGAACCGGGCGGGCACCCCGCTTCCGACCTGGCCGGGGCCGCACGTCTGCATAAGGGACTACGCCACCTTCCTAGGCTACCTGGTTGACGAGATAGTGGCCAGTGCTGCCGCTGGAGGGGCCCAGCTTGAGGGTGCTGTACTCCCCTCCAGGCACTTAATAGACTGCCTTGCCGACTACAGGCTCCTGGTCTTGGGCCGAACTGTCTGGTCGCCGCAACGTCTGGCCTATGTCGACTTCGACGAGCGGCTACACGGGGGCTTTGCGTACCTGTGGTCCTCGAGCGTCGCGCCCTTGGACTTCCTGGACAAGATGGTGCCCGTGTACTGTCGCCTCTGCTTCCTGACGGCGAAGCACGACGAGGCCCGGCAGAACGCAGTGGCCCTGGCCGCAGAACTACGCGCCACACGGCTCCACAAGGCCACGTTATTCAAGATCAGAGTCCTGGAGTACCTGGCCGCTAACCTCTCGGCTGACGTGCCTGCCGATTGGGGGCGTGTCTCGCGCTCGCCCGACGTCTCCCCGGCTTGTAAGGTCGCAGCCGAATTGCTGTGGACCCATTTGGCGCTGACATATGCGGGCCATCGAGCGCTGCTGTTGTTCAACCTGGAGGAGTTCTTCTCCCGCTCTGAGCCCGCACTGGCACTGTGCCCCCAGGAGCTCAAGACCGCACTGTTCGTCCATGGCCTCGAACACAAGCCACGAGCGCACCACAAGGTCCGCAAGCAGCGGCCTTCGCGGGGTCGTCGGTGTCCGATCTCTGCCTTCGGACGCAGAGACCCGCGCGCCACAGCCAATAGGCTGTACGAGTCACGGACGTCTCGGCTGTGCTGGCTGGCTGGCCTCTGGTGCCTGGACTCCGACGTGCACCGACTGCCTCTCTTTTGGCTCTACTGCCCCAAGCCCTACTGGGGCTGGGGCGGCGCCAGCTCGTCGGCTAGAGAACTCGAAAAGCCCTAGCGAGCTGCTGAGGGACACAGGCAGCTGCGTGGTGCGCCTGGCCGGCGACGTGCTGCTCCACGTGATGCACGTCAACACTGTGGGCAACCAGCAGTTCCATTCGCGCGTCTTCTCCCAGGCGCTGCGCAAGTACGCAGAGGTGCAGTCCAACACCACAAAGACGCAGCACTTAACTAGGCTCCGCTTCGTCTCGGACAAGAAGAGGCTATGCTCGCAGCACGGCTACAGGAACACCTGCATCGAGTTCACGTCCGACGTGAGCCGCAGTGCCAACTACACGTCCAACGCCAAGCACTCCTGGCAGCCTTACTTCAGGAGCATGTTCGAGACCGTGTCGCTGGCCCAGGGCCGGGCCGTCACCTCGGCCAAAGCGTTCACGGTCAGCAATGAGAATCTCACGTGCTACCTGTATGGCGTGGCCAACCCCGCTACGGTGGTGGTGAAAATGAAGACAAACAACCCCAAGTTCCACACGCCCTTCTTCTTCTCATCGGTCAATGTGTGCGAGAGCGGGAGCCACCAGCTCTTCCCGTCCATGGCCATCAACTCCCAGAATGTCAAGAATGTCGAGGTCGAGCTGCCCAACGCCCTCGACAAGGTGGCCCATCTGGTCGAGCTCAACGTGCACTTCAACAGGCTCTGCTGCCAACTGGCTCAGGACCGTCACGGCATGCTCACCTCACAGGAGAAGCTCTGTCTACTCTACCTGACCGAGACGTGGTTCGCCGGGATCCGGGACCGCAGCTCGCCCAAGTACTGGGCACAGTACAGCCGCGACGTAGGCGATGCGTTCGACACCAGGTACAAGAGTGAATGCTCGTGGTTCCAGGACAAGGTCCTGATGAACTACCACATCAAGAACCCTGAGTTCGTGCACCTGGCCAGTTGGCTGCTCGACAACCCCAGCGAGCTGCACCACCAGCTCATACTCGACCACGAGGCATACTTGCGGGCGGAGAGCAAGCTCCAGGCCAGGGCCGAGCTTATCATCAACGTTTGGCATCATGTCGAGCAGCACGGCGTCCACCTCCCCGACAGCTTCCCCTCCGTGTCTTCTATACGTTTCCAAGATCTCGGATATAGCGAACAGGCACTACGGGAATATGTTGGCTGCGGCGGGTCTCTCGTCGACTAGTGTCAAGGCTCGGGCCGCCAGGCACGCTCACCGTATAGGCCTCAGGGACCTGGTGACGACGAGCGAGAAGATGCTGCTAGAGGTGGAGGAATGCGTCCAGGCGCTCGAGAGCATGAACCTGACTGAGGGCTCACGCGGCGCAGCGGAGGCATCTGCCTCAGAGCTGGACGGCGAGTGGACGTTCCTCTACCTGGAGACGGGCCGTCTGTTTGGCTACATGCATCTGGAGGCGACGGGAGACGACGGGGCCACAGCGACCTTCGGTCTCCCGAGGATCGTCCTGCCAGAGGCCAGGTCGATCCTCCGCAAGGCCGACTCCGATCGAAGGCCGCCCGAGGGGCTCCTCAGCGAAGCAAAATGCCCGGCGTGCGGCAAGTCGTTCCGTCTCCAGGACTTTTGGTTTCACGCGCTCAACGAGATCGTCTGCCGCGGTGTCCGTGTGCCGGCTCGCAGGACGGCCGGATCGGACGGCTCCCACAAATGGGTCGTGCCGAGCTCTTCGGGCTGGACCGATCCTATTTACAAAGGCCGGTGCCTCGATCGCACCCAGGAGCTCGCCGGCTCTTTGCGCTCGCTCCACGTCGACGACCACATAGAGACGCACCAGCGCTTCTGCGACCATCTCGACGAACTGTGCCTAACGCTGAGAAGGATCATTGACAACTAGCTATGGCTCAGCGGCACACGCAACAGCAGCAACGACCTCAGCCGCCTCAGGAGAGGACAACCCAGCAGCGGCTGGGCAACAGCCCCGTCTCGTTCCAGCACCTAGTAGGTGTGGTGGTGAACGACGAGAATGCAGAGTTTGTGAGATATGCCGCCTCGCCGGATCACAAGAAGTTCTTTGCCAACAATATGGACCCGATCGAGCGGATCAACAACTTTCTGATCACCCTGGCTCGGGAGCACCTCTCGTTCGAGCTAGCGCTACACCTCCTGGCGCCCTTTCAGACACTCTCGGTGTGGCTCAGGGTGTCGCTCTACCAAGTGAGCGAGCTCAGCCTGGAGCCCCTCTGGAGCCTGCCGGGCCGTGCGACTTTGGAGCCAAAAGGATTCCTGGCTCTGATGTTCGACAACGTCTCCATGTCCGACGTGACAATCGACGGCAATCGACTGCTGAGCCGCTGCCACCCCGACGTCGACCCGATGAGCCGCTACGCAGCCCTGGCCGTTGACGCGTTGAGCCTGGGGCGACCTCCGGAAGCTGAGCCTGAGACCGAGAAACTTGAGCTGGCTTCCCCTAAAGTGAAAAAAAGACACAGAGCACACAGGGCACGTGGGTTTGCCAACAACAGCTTTACTCGAGCTTCAGGACAGACCAACAACACTAGGCTCAGGTCAAAGAGCCTGCAAGGCAGCAAGAGTCTACAGAGTCTTCGTAGGAAACCCTCCTCCTCGGCTCCCGGCCGGCAGCTCAGCCGTCGGCTACCCTTGGCCATCTCAGCGACCGCACCGGCGCCTGTCATCGATACTCAGCAGAGTTCTGCGCGGTGTATCCCAGCCCTCGGAAGCCGGCTGTCTCGCGCGAGGGCGCGCCCCGCGACTCCTCCGGGTCTTGCTGGTGGTCCCGACCGAGAACCTTGTACCGTCGCCGGTGGCGACCCCCCAGCCCATCCCGAGGCCCCTGCCGTTGCCAGCGACGTGGCCGGTATGCACAGGGCTCCCCATATCCCCGACGTTGCAGCGCTCGATCCCCGTCTATCTCCTCCTGCCGCAGCCGGCCTGCGCCAGCCCGCCCATCCTCGCGGATTGACATGTGCGCTAATGTGACGACAGGGTGCTCATCGTCATCATCGCCGCTGTCGTATGGGTTCCTGTGCTTTACGTCAGACAGGCTGAGCCCCAGCTTGTTGGCTAGCAGCAAGCCGTAAGCCGAGGGGCTCAGGCTGTCACGGGCCAGCATGATCTCGTTGACGGGCAGAGAGCCGTCGGGTCTCCTGCCCGCCAGGCTGTCGGCGAAGCTGCGTCCCGAGGTGTTGAGCAGCTCGACAAGGACATTGTGGAACACGTGGCTGGGCGATCCCGAGTCCAGCTCACGGGCCTGGTTCCTGCTGGTGTACTGGATGGCGTTGTGCCTTCGGTTGAACTGGCTGAAGCCCGACAGCGTGCTCCGCCAGAAGTTGGTCCACACGCTGAGGATCTCCTCGAGCTGGGCGATGTTCACCGCCGACGGGTAGTGGCACAGCAGTCTGACGTCGGGGCCCAGGTCCGTGACGGGCTCCTGGACAGACTCGACGGCATCCGCGGCTGTCATCCGCTTCACGGCCGCCTCGGCAGCCCCTATCAGCCTGCCGTCCTTGAAGGTGTCACAATGAGCCTTGAGCCCACGCAGCGCCCCGTCAGGGTCGTGGGACACGACCCTCAGGAACTCCTTGAGCACGACCGAGTCTTTGCTGTCCTCGACCATGGAGCTAAGCATGGCGCTCAGGTTGTGCGACAGGGAAGCCGACCTGTGCGCCGAGGGGTCGGCCCCGGGCCTGAAGAGCACATCGTGCAGCGTCTCTGACGTCAGGCCGAATGGGTCGGACCTGTTGTCGTTGAGCAGGAGGTTTGTTACTGCGTCGACGGGCGCCCTGGCCGAGTGGCCGCCGGTGCCGTCGCGCCTCGCCGACAGCACAACGTCGGCGAGCCGGCCGACGGCCGAAGACTGCAACGCCGGCACCGAAGACGTGTAGATGCGCCTGCTGGAAGACGTGCGCAAGCCCCGGGCGGTGTCTTCGAAGAGCGTCGACCAGCCCTTGACCGTGGCGTACGCCCCCCTGGCCAGGGTGAACAGCGGCCCGCCGGACGCGTCGCCCCGCCACACCGACGCGTGCACGTACACGGCCCCGTCGACTGAAGCCGTGACCTGTTCCGTCACCGGGTCGTAGAAAGCCAGACATCCCGAAGGCCTGCACTCAGGCACCACGGGGCACCGGCCGTGCTCCAGCGTCTTTACCACCTCCCACAGGGACACGACGGAGATCTTGATGGCGGTGTCGGTCGTGAAGTTGCCGCGCTCCCAGTCCTCCCGAATCCAATCGCCGATGAGCTTACACACCACAGCCGTGAGATCGCTGGGCAAGCTGCGCGCCATCAGCTTCTTCAGCTGATCCGTCAGCATGCCGACGGGCACGTCGAGCAGCAGCCCGAGCACAGTCCTGTGAGCCTCTTGCTCCTGAGCGGCCTCGGCCGCCGCGTCCCTCGGGCTCACCCCCGCCGAGGCCATGCCTCCCACGCCTGAGCCCAAGCCTCTCCCGGAGCACCGGATGACATTGACGAGGGCCGTCCTGCCGTACAGGCCCATGCGCAGGTTTCGGACCTGCCTCCAGGGCACGAAGGAGCAGGGCACAAAGCCCTGGAGGACGATCCAGCGCACCAGGTTCCTCAGAGTATCCCTGATGTGGTCGCACACCTGGTTGGACGAGTAGTGCGTGACCAGGAAGCGCACCAGGGCCGACGCGCTCTCGCAGTTGCTGCCCAGCACATTGTACAGAAGCAGTTCCAGTGACAGGTGTGGGCTGAACGAGTTGACGATCTCGTCGATGACAATGTTGAGTTGCGGATCGTCGCCCACCCGGGCCTGCTCTTCGGCGTTCCTGTGCGGCGCCCTGTGCACCGCGATCAGCTGCGGCTGCTGTGCTCCACGCCGCCCTCCCGACCTGCCCCAGCTTCCCCGAAAGGGCTCTTGCTGCCGGTTGGCTAGGGCTATCGCCGCCAGTTTAGCCTCTTCCTTGTCCATAAGCTCACTCTCTCGTTACACCTGTGTCTGTCAGTTATTTTTTTCTTAATATTTTGCCTATGTATGGTGTTGCTGAGCGTCGAATAAAGAGCCTTTCGAAAGTGCTGTCTCAGTGTGTTGTGTCTGATTGTATTGTGTTCGATAGTCTCGTGCAGGGCTAGCCCGAGGTGGGTTAATTAACATTACTAACACCTATCAGCGGGGCCGGTATGACGATCCATGACGTCCTAGCCCGCGAGCATGCCGTGTTTCTTGGTCAGACTCTTATGCTGCCTGTGCAGCTCCAGCAGCTACCTCCAGGGAGGCCTGGACGAAGAAGACGATGAGGATGAGGACGAAAGCGATCGAGAACTCCTGGGACGCGCCGACAAGGCTCGTAAAGACAGGGAGACTGAGAAGTTGCACGGAGCCGTGGCGAAGACCATAACCTCGCTCTATTTTTCCAGGCGGGCCCGCGAGTCTCCGTTTGATCAAACCTTACTAACAAAGGCAGAGCGAACCGAGAAGAGAATGACCGCATCTTTGACTGCCATCGAGGATAGAGTCTGCGGTCTGTTGCCCGTAAAGCGTGTCAAGAAGCGCCCCGCTACCCCCCCCAGACTCTCAAACGTCGCCCTTAGGATCGTCTGACCCAGGGAGCGACGCCCGAGCCTTGAGCACACCCTCTCCCCTCCCTCCGCCGAGATGAGCACTACAGTACATGCTAACTCATTCGGCTTTAGGCCCGCCGTCGCCATCGGAGAGGCGCCGGCGGTCCCGACAATCCTCGAGTCAGCAGCGTTCGCAGAGGCTATGATCGAGCACATGTTCGGGCCCGGGGCGGGGAACTCGTCCATCAACACGGATCACGTTGCCAAGGTTGGCGCGTCGGCCATGGGAGCGTCGTTGTTCAAGCACCAGGAGGAGATGTTAGTCCAGCTCGCCGGCCTGGTCTTCAAGACGGTGGTGCCGCAGGCCCACGTGCCCCAGGCGACCGTGTTCGTCAGAAAGTTCCTCGTGACGGACCAGCGCGAAGCCCAGGAGGGTGCCTACGACTCGACCGGAAACGGCGCTCAGACCAGGGAGTACAAGCAGGTGTTTACCATGATCACCCGTTTCGTGACGCTCACGTTCGGCAGTAAGCTGATGATGATCAACCGCAAGGAGGCCAAGGAAAAATGCCAGCTCCAGTTCACCACGGCCAAAACGTCGTGGGAGCTCATGATGATGATGGCCGTGCTGCGATGCTGCTCGGCGCAGCCAACGCTGGTCGAGATGCTGCTGCGCCGCAACAAGCTGCAAAGTCGCACCGACCGGCTGTACTGGGTCCTCGTGCTCACCGAGCTCATGTGCGGCATCGTCAACATCTGCCCCAGCGCCGCCAATGGCGTTTTCGAGAACGTCCGCCGGATCCTCAACAGTGACAGGGACGAGGTGCTGGTCATGGGCGACAGTATGTACCGGGCTATCCCCGCCTGCGAGACGCTGGAAAAGAACCTCACCCCCGAGTACATGTCGTACAACCTGACACAGGAGACGCTGACCGCGGACCGTAGCTGCGAGTATGTCCTGCAGTACGCTGCCCCCCCGACGTCGGGCAGCACCGCGCCAGATCACCTGGCCTTCATGGACACCTCGGCGCAGCAGCGGGAGTCCAGAGTCACCATGCCGGTCATGTCGATCGGCGGCGGCAGGTCGTCCAACGTGCCCATCATCCGCGTCGCCACGACGCAGTTGGAACAGGGCTCCGCCGACGACACGTCCATGGAGAACAAAGCCTTCTCCAACGCCGAGGGGCACAAGTGGGAGTACTGCACAGTGGGCTGCCTGGCGCCGGCCGTGACCAGGATTAGGCCCAGCCAGATCCTCGGCGAGAACACGAGTACCGGCGAGATCAACTCCAGCCTGGTCGCGTGTCGATCGCCCAATGTCTCCTACGTCACGCAGTACGACGGCAAGATCGTAGAAGTCTCGCTTAGAGATATCCACGAACAGGCGAACCCGCCCGAGCTGTTTAGCGCCGAGCGCGTCCAGTCCCTGCAGCGGGCTATCATCACCACCTTCGGCGGCCAGCCCGGTGTACGGGTGGCCCAGCTGGCTCGCCTGGGCCACGAGGACACCTGGGTGACGAAGACAGCCAACGCCGCCTGCGTGCTGGAGTTCTGCCCGCGGTACATGGCGATGCCCGTGAACAATGCGGGCGCCCTCGCAGAGCCCACGCACTGGGTCGTGAGGCCACGCGTGGCCCTGTACAACTCGTCACTGATGAACAACGTCCATGGCGAGTTTGTACAGATCGGTAGCGAGCTTGTCAGCATGCTGGGCAAGTCGCCCGAGGCCCTTGGCATCGAGTCTTACCTCAAGTTCATTCGGGAGGGCCTGAACTACTCGGGCGGCGCCAAAGCGGTGATAGACATCAAGCGGAAAGCCTACGATGATCCCTACTTTGACGAGCAAACCTTAGAGAGGTTGTTGGTGGCCGGCGCCGGTCGCCAGCTGTCCGCCGTCTTCGCCGACCCCATCGCCGCAGTGGCTATGGCTCGCTTTTTGAACAGACCTGGGGCCACAGTCGCCGGCGCAATAGTGCTGCAGAAATTCGACAACTTCCAGCGCTCAATCCTCAAGCTCTTCGAGCGCGTGGTCGGCGACCGCCGCAAGAACACCGTGGTGGCTTCGCTGCCTTTGTTCTGCCAACCGCCTGAGGGAGCCCTAGCCACCGCATACGACGGATACGGCTACCCGGCTTACTTCACCCTGGACGATGTCGACTACTGCAACTTCATGTACTGGGTCGTCCTGCCCGTCCTCGGCGCCAGGCCCTACACTTACACCGAAGACGGGTCCGCTTTGCAGGGCCCAACCCAGCACCCGCTGGTGTACCGCGACGCCGACGCCAACCTAGGCAATGAGCTCGGCACACAGCAGGGCCTGCAGCTCACGGTCGGCCGACTGGAGGGCTTCGATCACATCTTCGCCGAGGTGCAGCCCAAAGGCTGCGTGGACCGCTCTGGACACTTCGAGCCGACGGCCACCGAGCCGAAACAATTCAGCGACCTGGGCCTCAGCAGCACCTCGGTCATCGCCTACCCCTGGGCGTTGAGGGTAAAGATGTTGCGCGACCTGCCGCTGGACCTGCCCAAAGTGCTGCTGGCCGCGCACTACACCACCCTGCTGACCCGGCGCGTGATCTTGGAGCACTTCGACCGGCACTACTACTCGGGTCTGTCCTACCTACTGTTCCGCGGCGTCCGCTTCACAGGCGTAGGCGCCACGCTCATCGAGCAGAAGTCGCTGCACTTCACCCTGGGAACCAAGATCATGTGCCAACCAACAGATTGCAACAACCACCGGGAGACCACCATCACGCAGTCGTGCGAGTCGCTGGTGATGCCGGAAAAGCTTGACTCGCCCGGCATCCACGTGCCCAACATGTACATGAAGGAGATAGTCGGCGGTGACGTGAGCCTCTCCAAGTCTGACCCATACGCCATGGTGGTGGCGGACGCCTACAACGGCTTCTGCCCCGAGTCTGACGGCTCTGCCGGTTACCGCAGGCCATACCTGTTCATCCGCGGTCGCTCCGAGGACCTGAACGAAGAGCTCCGGGTCGACCCCCTGGCCGGCACACATTCGTACAGCTGCATGCCTACGCTGTTATGGCCCTTCAGCTCCGTGTATCGTGTCTGCGAGCTGCACAGGCACAAGCGGCGAGCGGGCTCGGGCCCTCGGCCGACCATCAAGCTATTCTGCGAAGCGGAGCCGGTGGCCGAGCTCGATCGTCGCCTCGACGGATTCAACAGTGACCCCTTCAAGGACGCAGTGGATCGGGCCCAGGGCATGCGGTGCCCTAATCTTCTGCAGGCGTCCCTCGGTGTGGCCTTCTGCTCTACTTATGGCATCGGCGTCACCTCGGACAAGGCCCTCAAGCAGCGAGACATCGGCAGCGCAGGCCTCCTGAGTGAGCTAGCGCCGAGGATCAGCGGGACGGGATTCTTCACGTACACCGCTGCCGACGCCGCCAAGAACATCACAGGCATGGTGCTTTCGAGGCTCATCAACGTCAGCACACAAGAGCGCCACATCTGCCACTGAGATGCACGGCTGGCGCCGCCAAGGACCCGGCGAGAAGATCTCCCGGGGCCTGGCCGAGCTTGCGTTTCTCGCCATGTTCTGCGGCGCCAACTTTTTCGCCACCATATTTATCCACCGCCGTACACGCGAGTCCCTACTGCGCTACGAGAAGAAGAGCGAGGCCGAGCTCGACATCGCCATCTCCATGACCTGTAAGTCCATAGCGGCGCTCGAGAAGCAGTGCGAGGCATCCCGTCGTGCCAGGACTCGAGCCCTGATCGACTCCTTGCCCGATGCGGAGCTCACCAAGTACGACAGGGAGATCGATGCCGTCGTCTGCGAGATCGGCAATATGAAATATCTCCTCAGCTCGCTGCGCGGGCGCATCCAGCCCGACGCGCTGGCGGCTGCGGTGGAGATCATAGCCAGGCGCGGAGCCGCCAACCTAAACACCGCTGCTTACATCGACAAGCAGGCACTGACTCTGGCCGTCACGCGGGACGTCGACCTGATGAGGGTGCCCGTCAGCCCGAGCACCGTGGAGGACGCGCTCGAGCAGTACACGGATGGTGACAGTGGGCCTGGGCCGCGGACACACAGCATGGCTATCGTGTGAGCCTGCTAAGAGCCGATCCGGCAGACTCTGAGCCCTCTGACGAACTCTAAACCCCTCAGACGAAGCATAAAAAAGATTGCACAGATTTCAATAAAAGAAAAATAACTACGTTTATTGGGAATTAAATGTGCCTGCAATGTTGTTGTTGGTGTTGGTGTTGTTCTTTGACTGACCGGTGCTTTCACAACTCGAAGCTTACACACTTAAAAGTCAAAGCTTGGGACTCCTCTTGCAAAATGTAGTGCCGAGCCCTCATTGGACTGAATGGGTTGGTAAATATATCTATATATAGATATAGATATATATCATGTCTATATATCTGTTCATATTTAATCACATAAACGCATGTTGATATTCGTGCAGCTAAGTCAGATTGAGGTATTAAAGGTTTCTTGGTCGCTTGCACACTCTGGTCCTGGAGGATTTTGGCACAGGGTAGAATCTTTGTCAGCGGGAGGCGGGAGCACCGCTATATTAGGGCAGAGCAGAGAGGGTCTCAGTTCAGAAGGAGACGGAGGCATCATCTAGGCCTACTTTAGTTTAACGTTGGTCGCTTCAACAGTTTGGTCCTGGCTCACTGTTTTCATTGTTGCTGTGGCACGAGAGCAGTAGCGAGCCCATACCTCCGTGCTGTCTTCACCCACGGCTGGACGTCGCAGGACGACATCTACGTAGATGTCCGGCCCCGTGTCGGAGGACGCGATGCGTCCCCGCCTAGACTACGCCGACGCAGGCTCTGTCCCGGTCACTGAGGACAATGTGAAGGATCCGCATGACGTCCTGTTCGCCGTCATCGGAAACTTTACTCTGAAACAAAGAGATAGGATTCGGGTATACGATCCCCGTGCCGAGCTCTGGTTTGATTTACCAAACGGTGAACTCGGGCCTCGGGAATATTCCAGCGCCGCCGCTTTCCTAAATGGCTCGGTCTACTGTGTTGGCGGCCTCACGCGCGACGAGCATGGGGACTTCCACAGCCTTAGCAGAGTGCTGAGGTACGACCTCTGTACGCTTACTTGGCACGATGCGGCAGCCATGCATCATCCTCGCGATGGGCACAGCGTGGCAGTACTGAATGGCAGTATCTATGCCATGGGAGGCTACGGGTACGACAGACGCTTCACGCACGACAGTGTCGAACGCTATGATCCTCAGACCGACAAGTGGACTCTGCTCCAACCTATGAATGGGAAGAGGACGGGCGCCGACGCCACAGTACTGAACAACAAAGTGTACATCTGCGGTGGTGTAGTATATCGCCAGCATGGGCATGGTCGCCTACAGACAGACTACCTGTACACGGCCGAGTGCTACGACCCAGACACCGACCGGTGGACGGAGATCGCCAGCATGAGCAGCAAGCGTGCCCACTTGGGCGTCATCACCTACAGACAGAGCGTCTACGCCGTAGGCGGCAGTTCTATGGACCGACTGCGCAGCGCCGAGGCCTACGACCCGCTAACCGAGACGTGGAGCGCCGTGCCCGACATGCCGGGTCCACGCAGTCACTTCGCCATCGAGGTGGTGGACAACCAGTTGTTCGTATGCGGAGGATCCCCCGACAGCTCCAAAGTGGAGCGCTACAACGGGAGCACCAAAGAGTGGCACGAAGCCTGCGGGACGGGGATCCAAAGCCTTAAGATCAGCTGCTGTGTTTGTCCGGACCTTGCTCTCGTAATGGACCCTGGTCTAAAGCTTCTCTGTCATAACCTTGTCTAAAGCTTCTCTGTCATAACCTGAAATCTTGTGAAGAATGAAATAAAAACGCATACTCTGATAATTCTTGTAGAACATTGGTTTTATTTTTGTCATTGGTCAGTTGTGGACAGAACCCAGCTACATTAAGGAGATCAGAGACTGAAGTGATGTCTGTGCCATTGACACTTGAACACGCTTTATTCCTGTCGGTGTCAAAAACAGTAAGTGTTCTGTACACTCTATTCCTTTATTCCAAAAGCAGCAGACACCCGCATTCGCCTTGTGTCTATAATTTCTACACAAAATTCTTCGTAATCTTCCTGCAGACTGAAATGGAACATGAACGGTTCCCTTAGTTCAGTCTCCTCTTCATCCAGGCCATCAGACATCTGTCGCAGTTCCACCACTGCCCTCAAGCGATCTTCCTTGTCCATGGTGATGACTTGGGGAAGGGAAAGTTTTCCCTTGAATGTTTTTGTGCCACACCACCTTGCTGCCTCAATGGTGTCCCTAAGCAGAGCATCCTCCTAATCCAAAATAAAGAAAACCAGGTTGGAGAAGGCAGAAAACAGTGAAATAAGAAAAGCCCACAAGAGGCAACATACCCCGTTCCCCGTTCCCTGTTTACTATTTAATTGTTATTTCATATCCTGATCTTCTGTTTTACTCAACAAACGCAAGCAACAACAAACACAAGCAACACAATATTTCATTAATTAAACATCAGTTGATCTTTCCTGCAGATTACTCAGATGATGGCTATTCGATTGTCTAATGCTTATATGAATGTAGCCTCAACAGCCCGGCGAACGTCACGCATTTCCCATTTTACACTGTGCCATTTTCACGTCTAGGTCTAAAAGCCGGCTCCTACCTGAGTCTTCACGTGAAGTGACGACGCTATCCGATGCAAAACATCCTCTTCTTTTAATGACATCTAGTTGTTGCATCCAAATTGTTGCATAAAATCCACTTTTCTGTCTTTCAAAAACCGAAAAGCATTTATCTGGAGCACCTCGAGCAACCCGGAAGTCGTTGTTCCGGGTTGCTTCGGATCAGAGAAGAAGAAGAAGCGGTGCTCCAGATAAATGCTTTTCTGTTTTTGAAAGACAGAAAAGTGGATTTTATGCAACAATTTGGATGCAACAACTAGGTGTCATTAAAAGAAGAGGATGTTTTGCATCGGATAACGTCTTCACTTCACGTGAAGACTCATAGCACGTTGCAAAGTAAGTGCAAGCATGTTGCAAAGTAGCACGCCACACACCTTGCTTACCTCCATTTTGACAACTCCTCTCTTCTCTCTTCTTCTTCTTCTAATGTTTTATGGCGGTTGGCAAACAGCTTTTGAGAGAGGCACAGATTGTTATATCGGCTATATATAGCACTCCAAGAAAGGGGAATTCCGGAAAGGTGGCCTTCCGGTCAACGGGGGGCGCCAGAGAGAGATACATTGTACTATAAGGACGTAATTATTCCTTACGGCCACCGGGGGGCACCAGAGAGATAGAATCTTCTGGAATCTTCTAGAAGGACGTACTTATTATTTACGGCCACCGGGGGTGCCAGAGAGAGATACATTGTACTATAAGGACGTACTTATAACTTACGCCACCGGGGGCCGCCAGAGAGAGAGATATACATATGCAGGAGCAGGAGCACGGGGAGGGGCGGGGGGGGGGGGGGGGGCGTTTTAGAATCACTCCCCCCTGTGCCCCTTGTCCCCCGTCCCCTCCCTGGTCCAGCTGGCCGTGTAGCGCAGGCAGGCCGGGCCCCGCCCACGTTTTTAGAGGTGGTTTCGCGCACCCTCTATGGCCTGCGTCCACCGGGGGGCGCCAGAGGGAGGGGAATTCCGGCTGTTATGTAAGGCTGTGTGTGGGTGGGGTGGGGGTGAGGTGGGGGGGCTCAGGGTGTGGATACGCATCCCGGCCACCGGGGGGCGCCAGAGAGATACATTGTACTATAAGGACTTAATTATTCCTTAAGGCCACCGGGGGGCACCAGAGAGATAGAATCTTCTGGAATCTTCTAGAAGGACGTACTTATTCTTTACAGCCACCGGGGGGCGCCAGAGAGAGATACATTGTACTATAAGGACGTACTTATTCCTTACGGCCACCGGGGGCCGTTGCGTCCACCGGGGGGCGGCAGAGGGAGGGGAATTCCGGATGTTATGTAAGGCTGTGTGTTGGTGGGGTGGGGGTGTGGGGGTGTGGTGTGTGGGGGGGGTGGATACGCATCCTGGCCACCGGGGGGCGCCAGAGGGCGAGGAATAGATTGCACTGTAAGGATATGTGTAGATGTGGATGTAGATGTAGATATGTACATATATATATAGGCATTCCGGCCACCGGGGGGTGCCAGAGGGCGACGGATAGATAGCACTATGAGGATCTAATGGTGTAGATTGTTATGTAGGCTGAGGCTATATATAGCCTTCCAAGAAAGGGGAATTCCGGAAAGGTGGCATGATGTGGGTGGGGTGGGGTGGGGGGGGGAATGTAAATACGCATTTCGGCCACCGGGGGGCGCCAGAGGGTGACGGATAGATAGCAGTATGAGGATCTAATGGTGTAGATTGTTATATGATATATATAATAGTTATATATTATATATAATATCGCCACCGGGGGGCGCCAGAGAGAGGAGGATGGATGGATAGATAGATAGATAGTACTATAAGGATCTAATGGTGTACATGTACATATATCTATATATATGTACATAGATCTATATATATATACATATATATATATATATATATATATATATATATATATATATATATATATATATATATATATATATAGGCATTCCGGCCAGCAGGGGCGGGGGCGCCAGAGAGAGACAGATTGTTATATCGGCTATATATAGCACTCCAAGAAAGGGGAATTCCGGAAAGGTGGCCAACGGGGGGCGCCAGAGAGAGATACATTGTACTATAAGGACGTAAATATTCCTTACGGCCACCGGGGGGCACCAGAGAAATATAATCTTCTGGAATCTTCTAGAAGGATGTAATTATTCTTTACGGCCACCGGGAGGCGCCAGAGAGAGATACATTGTACTATAAGGACGTACTTATTCCTTACGCCACCGGGGGCCGCCAGAGAGAGAGATATACATATGCAGGAGCAGGAGCACGGGGAGGGGGGGGGGGGGCGTTTTAGAATCACTCCCCCCTGTGCCCCTTGTCCCCCGCCCCCTTCCCATAGGCTGAGGCTATATATAGCCTTCCAAGGGGTATTCCGGAAAGGTGGCATGATGTGGGTGGGGTGGGGTGGGGGTGGGGAGGGAATGTAAATACGCATTTCGGCCACCGGGGGGCGCCAGAGGGCGACGGATAGATAGCACTATGAGGATCTAATGGTGTAGATTGTTATATGATATATATAATAGTTATATATTATATATAATATCGCTACCGGGGGGCGCCAGAGAGAGACGGATGGATGGATAGATAGATAGTACTATAAGGATCTAATGGTGTACATGTAGATAGATCTATATATATATATAGAGAGAGAGAGAGATTTCGGCCAGCGAGGGCGGGGGGGGGGGGGGGGTCACAGATTGTTATATCGGCTATATATAGCACTCCAAGAAAGGGGAATTCCGGAAAGGTGGCCTTCCGATCAACGGGGGGCGCCAGAGAGAGATACATTGTACTATAAGGACGTAATTATTCCTTACGGATTGAATGCTGTCTGAGGCTGGGCCGGAGGGGACTGGGGACCTGGGACCGTTGTGGCGGTCGGGAGGGCTGTGGTGATTGTGGGACTAGGACCAGAGTGTGCAACTGACCAATGACAAAAATAAAAACAATGTTCTACAAGAATCATCAGAGTATGCATTTCTTATTTTATTCTTCACAACATTTCACAGGTTATGACAGAGAAGCTTTAGACCAGGTTGTACATGAACAACCTTCGTCTAGTTCTAGGTTCCTCTAGTTCCGATAGAACTGCCGGCCACTGCGTAGACGCGCTGTGGTGTAGCGAGGAGCGGCGTACTCTGCCATGTCGGACAGTCCGTGTGCCACACAGCAGCTGATCTGAAAGCATCGAAACTTTGTCCCGCAGGCTTCGTGCCACTCGTTGGTGCTCCAGTCGTAGCGCTCAATCTTGCAGCGGTCGAAGTATCCTCCGCATATGAACAACTGGTCGTCCACCACCTCGATGCCGAAGCTGCTGCGTGGTTCCCGCATGTCGGGCACGGCGCTCCACGTGTCGGTTAGCGGGTCGTAGGCCTCGGCACTGCGCAGAGGTCCGCCCGAATTTTCGCCGCCCACTGCGTAGACGCGCTGTCTGTATGCGATGACGCCCAAGTCGGCACGCTTGGCGCTCATGCGGGCGATCTTCGTCCACCGGTCGGTGTCTGGGTCGTAGCACTCGGCCGTGTCCAGGAACTCATCATCACTTACACCACCGCAGATGTACACTTTGTTGTTCAGTACAGTGGCGCTGGTGCGTGCCCTCTTCCCGTTCATAGGTTGGAGCAGAGTCCACGTGTCGGTCTGAGGATCATAGCGTTCGACACTGTCGTGCGTGAAGCGTCTTGTGAACCAGCGGCCTCCCATGGCATAGATACTGCCATTCAGTACTGCCACGCTGTGACTAAAGCGAGGATGATGCATGGCTGCCACATCGTGCCAAGTACGGGTACGGAGGTCAAACTTCAGCACTGTGGTGAGGCTGTCGAAGTCCTCATCGTCAAAGCCACCAACACAGTAGACGAAGCCATTTAGGAAAGCGGCTTCGCTGTGATGCCGGGGACGCTCAAATTCAGAGCTTGGTAGATCGACCCAGCACTCGTCACGTGGATCATAGACCCGAATCGCATTAGTTCCATTTCCGCAACGCCCGGAATGCCCGACGGCCAAGAGGACGGAGTGCGGCAGGCGCGGCCGAGTCGGAGCATTTACATCACGCATGACCCTCTCGGCCTCGGCGACGATCGCCTCACACTCGGCGTCGTCCTTCACCAAACCGTTGTTCTTCACCCGGTCGACGAAGTAGTCCGTGGCCATTTGGGCCAGGCGGATCTTGGGCAGCAGCGCGGATATGTGACCTTCGCGCTCCTGGGGTGCGTGGGCGACCCAGCGGAGCGCGGCCTCGAACGCGGCGCTCTCCCGCCTCACGTTCAGATCGTCCCGTCCGAGGATGTCCGTCAACCGCTCGAGAGAGAGTCCCAGGAACTCTTCGGAGTCTGCGGCGATCTGCTCAAAGCGCAGCAGGATGAAGAGAAAGGCCTTGTTCCTCAGGTCCGGACAGTGGTATAGGTCTGCCAAGGTAAAGATGCCGATGCAGTTCACCGGGTGGAGCCGCGCCTCCAGGAACTCGCAGCAGGAGCGTTTGACCCCGGCGAAGCCGAGGTAGTCCGCCGCTATCAACAGCTCCGCCGCATTGTTCTCGGTCACCGGGACGGAGCCTGCGTCGGCGGAGTCTAGGAGGAGACGCATCGCGTTCGC
This sequence comes from Poromitra crassiceps, assembly GCF_964638095.1. Lineage (NCBI taxonomy): Eukaryota > Metazoa > Chordata > Actinopteri > Beryciformes > Melamphaidae > Poromitra > Poromitra crassiceps. The sequence goes on from NW_028151986.1 coordinate 130,259, forward strand.
CGACACGGGGCCGTCCATCTCGTAGACGTCGTCCTGCGACGTCCAGCCGTGGGTGAAGACAGCGCGGAAGTATCGGCTGCAGCCGCAGAGGACGGCCATGCGGACATCGAATTCCGTGCCGTCCACTCTGATCCGCCAATAGCCCGAAGGCGGCATTGCGACCACCGGGGTTCCAATGACAAAAATAAAAAAAAACAATATTCTACAAGAATGATAAGAGTATGCGTTTTTATTTTATTCTACATTTCACGGGTTATAACAGAGAAGCTTTAGACCAGGTTGTACATGTACAAGGGGTCCATTGCTAGAGCAAGCTCCTGCTCGATACTCTGAGGACCAGACACTCTTGACTAGCACAGAAACCTCTGACTTTGGACACAATCTCCTCTGATGGGAAACTCTTACTTCTGCAGGGCCTCACACCAGAAGGGAAAAGACAGAAAGTGATACTTCGGGCAGGGGGGTGTTACTCTTACAAGACTATCTGATAGATCTATATATATATAGAGAGAGAGAGAGAGAGATTCCAGCCAGCGGGGGCGGGGGGGGGGGGCGGGGGGGGCGCCAGAGAGGCACATATTGTTATATCGGCTATATATAGCACTCCAAGAAAGGGGAATTCCGGAAAGGTGGCCTTCCGGTCAACGGGGGGCGCCAGAGAGAGATACATTGTACTATAAGGACGTAATTATTCCTTACGGATTGAATGCTGTCTGAGGCTGGGCCGGAGGGGACTGGGGACCTGGGACCGTTGTGGCGGTCGGGAGGACTGTGGTGATTGTCGGACTAGGACCAGAGTGTGCAACTGACCAATGACAAAAATAAAAACAATGTTCTACAAGAATCATCAGAGTATGCATTTCTTATTTTATTCTTCACAACATTTCACAGGTTATGACAGAGAAGCTTTAGACCAGGTTGTACATGAACAACCTTCGTCTAGTTCTAGGTTCCTCTAGTTCCGATAGAACTGCCGGCCACTGCGTAGACGTGCTGTGGTGTAGCGAGGCGCGGCGTACTCTGCCATGTCGGACAGTCCGTGTGCCACACAGCAGCTGATCTGAAAGCATCGCAACTTTGTCCCGCAGGCTTCGTGCCACTCGTTGGTGCTCCAGTCGTAGCGCTCCATCTTGCAGCGGTCGAAGCATCCTCCACATATGAACAACTGGTCGTCCACCACCTCGATGCCGAAGTTGCTGCGTGGTTCCCGCATGTCGGGCACGGCGCTCCACGTGTCAGTTAGCGGGTCGTAGGCCTCGGCACTGCGCAGACGTCCGCCCGAATTGTGGCCGCCCACTGCGTAGACGCGCTGTCTGTATGCGATGACGCCCAAGTCGGCACGCTCGACGCTCATGCGGGCGATCTTCGTCCAACGGTCGGTGTCTGGGTCGTAGCACTCGGCCGTGTCCAGGAACTCATCATCACTTACACCACCGCAGATGTACACTTTGTTGTTCAGTACAGTGGCGCTGGTGCCCGCCCTCTTCCCGTTCATAGGTTGGAGCAGAGTCCACGTGTCGGTCTGAGGATCATAGCGTTCAACACTGTCGTGCGTGAAGCGTCTCGTGAACGGGCGGCCTCCCATGGCATAGATACTGCCATTCAGGACTGCCACGCTGTGACAAAAGCGAGGATGATGCATGGCTGCCACATCGTGCCAAGTACGGGTACGGAGGTCAAACTTCAGCACTGTGGTGAGGCTGTAGAAGTCCTCATCGTCATACTCTTGATAGCCACCAACACAGTAGACGAAGCCATTTAGGAAAGCGGCTTCGCTGCGATGCCGGGGACGCTCAAATTCAGAGCTTGGTAGATCGACCCAGCACTCGTCACGTGGATCATAGACCCGAATCGCATTAGTTCCATTTCCGCAATGCCCGGAATGCCCGACGGCCAAGAGGACGGAGTGCGGCAGGCGCGGCCGAGTCGGAGCATTTACATCACGCATGACCCTCTCGGCCTCGGCGACGATCGCCTCACACTCGGCATCGTCCTTCACCAAACCGTTGTTCTTCACCCGGTCGACAAAGTAGTCTGTGGCCATTTGGGCCAGGCGGATCTTGGGCAGCAGCGCGGATATGTGACCTTCGCGCTCCTGGGGTGCGTGGGCGACCCAGCGGAGCGCGGCCTCGAACGCGGCGCTCTCCCGCCTCACGTTCAGATCGTCCCGTCCGAGGATGTCCGTCAACCGCTCGAGAGAGAGTCCCAGGAACTCTTCGGAGTCCGCGGCGATCTGCTCAAAGCGCACCAGGATGAAGAGAAAGGCCTCGTTCCTCAGGTCCGGACAGTTGTATAGGTCTGCCAAGGTAAAGATGCCGACGCAGTTCACCGGGTGGAGCCGCGCCTCCAGGAACTCGCAGCAGGAGCGTTTGACCCCGGCGAAGCCGAGGTAGTCCGCCGATATCAACAGCTCCTCCGCATTGTTCTCGGTCACCGGGACGGAGCCTGCGTCGGCGGAGTCTAGGAGGAGACGCATCGCGTTCGCCGACACGGGGCCGTCCATCTCGTAGACGTCGTCCTGCGACGTCCAGCCGTGGGTGAAGACAGCGCGGAAGTATCGGCTGCAGCCGCAGAGGACGGCCTTGCGGACGTCGAATTCCGTGCCGTCCACTCTGACCCGCCAATAGACCGAAGGCGGCATTGCGACCACCGGGGTTCCAATGACAAAAAATTCTACAAGAATGATAAGAATATGCGTTTTTATTTTATTCTACATTTCACGGGTTATGACAGAGAAGCTTTAGACCAGGTTGTACATGTACAAGGGGTCCATTGCTAGAGCAAGCTCCTGCTCGATACTCTGAGGACCAGACACTCTTGACTAGCACAGAAACCTCGGACTTTGGACACAATCTCCTCTGATGGGAAACTCTTACTTCTGCAGGGCCTCACACCAGAAGGGAAAAGACAGAAAGTGATACTTCGGGCAGGGGGGTGTTACTCTTACAAGACTATCTGCAGCAGAAGCCCCTTGTCCCCCGCCCCCTTCCTAGTGCCGAGCCCTCATTGGACTGAATGGGTTGGTAAATATATATATATATATATATAATATATGAATATGTTACACACACACACACACACACACACACACACGCACAGACACAACCCCCCTCCAAAAGACATTAATCTCCATAGGGGAAGAGATGCAATGTACCAGATTGTACCCCAGCCTCCCCTGAGCTTACGAGCACAGTCGAGGAACGCAACATTCCTCTAGTGATCCCTACATCTGTGTGTAAGTGAGTTCATTCTACCTGTGATGAATAACAATAATAAACTACAATCGACAAAGTCAAAGTTGTGTTTTCCTCTTTATTGCAAAATATATCAAAAGCACAATACAGCCGCCCGGAGACAGCGAGCTCGGTGATACTGACAAACTCCTGTGCGCCTCAGTCCTCAAACACCTTGCACCCTTGGCACACTTGTCTCCACCTCCTCAATTGCTCTCGTCGCTTGCCTGGCCCACTAGGTTTTCAAAAACAGTCCCCCCCCCCCTGCATGCGAGAACGGCACCAGCACACTCTTGCGTGCCCGGGACCGTTCGCAAGTTCTCGGTGTCCGTGTCTCTAACTCGAGGACCAGATGGACCGCTCATGCAAGTACGCACATGCGAGAACAGAACTCGCGCTCCAGCTCGACCGGTCGTGCGACAACGGCACTCGCGCTGCAGCTTGAGCACGCGCTCGACGGCTCGTGCGTGAACACAAGCTCGACCGCTCATGCAAGACGGGCACTCGAGCTCCAGCTCCAGCACCAGCTCGACGGCTCATGCGAGAACATCGCTCGAGCTGCAGCTCGAGCACGAACTCGACCACTCATGCGAGAACGGGACCTGCACTCGAGCACAAGCTCCACCGCTTGTGCGAGACCGGCACTCGAGCTGCAGCACGAACTTGACCGCTCATGCGAGAAAGGCAGGCCAGCTGCAGCTCGATCACGACCTCGACCGCTCGTGCGAGAAGGGCACTCGAACTGCAGCTCGAGCACGAACTCGACCGGTATGGCACCAGCCCACACAGCATACTCTGTACATAACAATCTACACCATTTTTGTCAGAGGCACAGGGTAGAATCTTTCTCAGGGGGAGGCGGGAGCACCGCTATATTAGGGCAGAGCAGAGAGGGTCTCAGTTCAGAAGGAGACGGAGGCATCATCTAGGCCTACTTTAGTTTATCGTTGGTCGCTTCAACAGTTTGGTCCTGGCTCATTGTTTTCATTGTTGCTGTGGCGCGAGAGCAGGAGCGAGCCCATACTTCCGCGCTGTCTTCACCCACGGCTGGACGTCGCAGGACGACATCTACGTAGATGTCCGGCACCGTGTCGGAGGACGTGATGCGTCCCCTCCTAGACTACGCCAACGCAGGCTCCGTCCCGGTCACCGAGGACAACGTGAAGGACAACGTGAAGGAGCCGCATGCCGTCCTGTTGGCCGTCGGAGGAGACTCTCACAAAGATCTGGATGAAGGAGATAGGATTCGGGTATACGATCCCCGCACCGAGCTCTGGTTTGATTTACCAAACGGTAAACTCGGGCCTCATCAATATTCCAGCGTCGCCGCTTTCCTAAATGACGCGGTCTACTGTGTTGGCGGTTACACGGTCGATGAGGATCAAAACTACCGCAGCATCAGCAGAGTGCAGAGGTACGACTTCCATACGTCTACTTGGTGCGATCTGGCAGCCATGCATCATCCTCGCTGTAATCACAGCGTGGCAGTACTGGATGGCAGTATCTATGCCATGGGAGGCTACGAGTATGAGAGATGCTTCACGCACGACAGTGTGGAACGCTATGATCCTCAGACCGACAAGTGGACTCTGCTCTCACCTATGAACGGGAAAAGGACGGACGCCAGCGCCACAGTACTGAACAACAAAGTGTACATCTGCGGTGGTGTATTAGATGATGGGACATGGGAGTACCTGGACACGGCCGAGTGCTACGACCCAGACACCGACCGGTGGACGAAGATCGCCAGCATGAGCAGCGCGCGTGCCCACTTGGGCGTCATCGCCTACAGACAGGGCGTCTACGCAGTGGGCGGCGGCAGTGCCAAAATCAAAATGCGCAGCGCCGAGGCCTACGACCCGCTAACCGACAAGTGGAGCGCCGTGCCCGACATGCGGCGTCCACGCAGCAGCTTCGGCATCGAGGTGGTGGGCGACCAGTTGTTCGTATGCGGAGGATCACTCGGCGATGGCTCTAAGGTGGAGCGCTACGATGGGAGCACCAAAAAGTGGCACGAAGCCTGCGGGATGGGGGTCCGAGCCTTTGACATCAGCAGCTGTGTGTGTCCGGAGCTTGCTCTACGAATGTACCGCCTGGTCTAAAGCTTCTCTGTCATAACCTGTGAAATGTTGTGAAAAATGAAATAAAAACGCATACTCTGATCATTCTTAGAGAACATTGTTTTTATTTTTGTCATTGGTCAGTTGCCCACCGAACCCATATTGTTAATGCAGCACACACAAGAGACCGAGGTTTCCTGGAAGCATTATATAAAAATGTGACCTAAACACCATATATCTGAATTATGTTTCGTCGGGGGAGAGGATTTTGGCACAGGGTAGAATCTTTGTCAGCGGGAGGCGGGAGCACCGCTATATTAGGGCAGAGCAGAGAGGGTCTCAGTTCAGAAGGAGACGGAGGCATCATCTAGGCCTACTTTAGTTTAACGTTGGTCGCTTCAACAGTTTGGTCCTGGCTCATTGTTTTCATTGTTGCTGTGGCGCGAGAGCAGGAGCGAGCCCATACTTTCGCGCTGTCTTCACCCACGGCTGGACGTCGCAGGACGACATCTACGTAGATGTCCGGCACCGTGTCGGAGGATGCGATATCGGCGTGCCGTCCTGTTGTTCGTCGGACGACAGTTTAAGCCAGGAGAAAGAGATAGGATTCGGGTATACGATCCCCGCGCCGACCTCTGGTTTGATTTACCAAACGGTGAACTTGGGCCTGAGCAATGTGTCACCGCTGCCGCCTTCCTAAATGACGCGGTCTACTGTGTTGGCGGCTACACGAAAGATGAGAGTGGTTGGTACCGCACTGTCAGCAGCGTGCGGAAGTTCAACCTCCTTACCCGTTCTTGGTACGATGTGGCAGCCATGCATCATCCTCGCGATGGGCACAGCGTGGCAGTACTGAATGGCAGTATCTATGCCATGGGAGGCTGGGAGAACAATTCCTTCAATCGACGCTTCAGGCACGACAGTGTCGAACGCTTTGATCCTCAGACCGACAAGTGGACTCTGCTCTCACCTATGAACGGGAAAAGGTGGAACGCCAGCGCCACAGTACTGAACAACAAAGTGTACATCTGCGGTGGTGTAGGTTGGATACCTCCACTACATAATAGTAAGCCGAAGCCTGAGCACCTGGCCACAGCCGAGTGCTACGACCCAGACACCGACCGGTGGACGGAGATCGCCTGCATGAGCGTCAAGCGTGCCGGCTTGGGCGTCATCGCCTACAGACAGCGCGTCTATGCAGTGGGCGGCTACAATTCGGCTGGAAGTCTGCGCAGCGCAGAGGCCTACGACCCGCTAACCGGCACTTGGAGCGACGTGCCCAAGATGCGGGATTCACGCAGCGGCTTCGGCATCGAGGTGGTGGACGACCAGTTGTTCGTATGCGGAGGAGAATGCCCCAACATCACCAAGGTGGAGCGCTACGACGGGAGCACCAGAGAGTGGCACGAAGCCTGCGGGATGGGGGTCCTAAGCTTTGATATCAGCTGCTGTGTGTGTAAGCTTGCTCTATGAATGGACCCTCGTCTAAAGCTTCTCTGTCATAACCTGTCTAAAGCTTCTCTGTCATAACCTGAAATGTTGTGAAGAATGAAATAAAAACACATACTCTGATAATTTTTGTAGACCATTGTTTATAGCCGGATATCACCCGGCAGGTTTTGCTTACAGGCAAGTTTCTCTTTCGAATTTGAGTCAGTTTCCACATTACATTAACACATTTTTGTCAGCAATAGACAGTGTTGGGACTAATGCGTTATTAAAGTAAAGCGTTACAGTAACTAAGTTACTTTTTGCGGTAACGAGTACTGTAACGAATTACTTCATCAGCAACGTAACGTACTTGCAATTATTTATTTAAACAGACTCGTTACTCCACGATTCTGTGCGGGACCTATGATTGATTGATTGATTGATTGATTGATTCTTTATTGCAGACTCAGGGGAATCCATATCACAGTACAGAACAACAACACAATAGATAAAAAGAATAATAATATAGAAAGAAATATACAATAAAAAGAGTTCCACCATATTCAGTTTCGAACATACAGACAAGTTCGCCAATGGTTCCACAGTCTGGAGGAGAACCTGACAGAACTACGTATCGTGTTAGTGATGACATTAATGATGTCATTTACTGACTCAGATACCCTACACATGAATTTATACATAAGATTGCGTAGCACAGCAGAGCAGGTGGGAACCCCAACACTGACAAACATTTGGCTTGCACTGGAGCTTCTTGGAGCTCTCAGAAGCAGCCTCATACAGTCATTGTATGCCACTGTCAATCGTCTGATACTGGCCTGCTTGTAGCGGCACCACAGGTGGGCGGTGTACAGGGGTGTACAGAAGGATTTAAAAAGTGAGATCTTCACCGGTACTGAGCACATGCTAAATTTTCTACACAGCATGTTTCCTCGTGCATACAGCATCCGACGCTGTCTAAATATATCCTTGTCATCAGAGAGGTCATTCGAGATGATGTGGCCCAAATATTTAATCTCACTGCAGGCACTAAGGATAGAGCCAGAGAGATAAAAGTCAGGAAATGGACTATAACAATCTATGGTTATGAGAGAGAAGCTTTAGACAAGGGTCCATTCGTAGAGCATGCTCCGGACACACGCAGCAGCTGATATCTATGCTTATGGCCCCCATCCCGCAGGCTTGGTGCCACTGTTTGGTGCTCCCGTCGTAGCGCTCCACGTTGGAGCTGTTGGGGCATTCTCCTCCGCATACGAACAACTGGTCGTCCACCACCCCTATGCCGAAGCCGCTGCGTGAATCCCGCATCTTGGGCACGGCGCTCCACGCGCCGGTTAGCGGGTCGTAGGCCTCGGCGCTGCGCAGTGTTCCAGATCTGCGCGTCTTGCCGCCCACGGCATAGACGCGCTGTCTGTAGGCAATGATGCCCAATTCGGCACGCTCGCTGCTCATGCTGGCGATCTTTGTCCACCGGTCGGTGTCTGGGTCGTAGCACTCGGCTGTGGCCAGGTGCTCAGGCTTCGGCTTACTATTATGTAGTGGAGGTATCCAACCTACACCACCGCAGATGTACACTTTGTTGTTCAGTACTGTGGCGCTGGCGTCCGATCTGTTCCCGTTCATAGGTTGGAGCAGAGTCCACTTGTCGGTCTGAGGATCATAGCGTTCGACACTGTCGTGCGTGAAGCGTCTGTCGTACCCGTAGCCTCCCATGGCATAGATACTGCCATTCAGTACTGCCACGCTGTGCCCATCGCGAGGATGATGCATGGCTGCCGCATCGTGCCAAGAACGGGTAAGGAGGTCAAACTTCCACACGCTGCTGAGAGTGCGGGACAAACCTGTCTCATCTATCGTGTAGCCGCCAACACAGTACACCGCGTCATTTAGGAAAGCGGCGACGCTGGAACATTGCTCAGGCCCAAGTTCACCGTTTGGTAAATAAAACCAGAGGTCGGCGCGGGGATCGTATACACGAATCCCATCTCCTTCTCCCGGCTTATACTGACATCCGACGAACAACAGGACGGCAAGCATTGCGTCCTCCGCCACCGGGCCGGCCATCTTGTAGGTGTCGTCCTGCGACGTCCAGCCGTGGGTGAAGACAGCGCAGAAGTATGGGCTCGCTCCTGCTCTCGTGCCACAGCAACAATGAAAACAGTGAGCCAGGACCAGAGTGTGCAAGCGACCAACGATAAACTAAAGTAGGCCTAGATGATGCCTCCGTCTCCTTCTGAACTGAGACCCTCTCTGCTTTGCCCTAATATATCGGTGCTCCCGCCTCCCCCTCACAAAGTTTCTACAAGAATTTCACACGTGATACTTGTACTACGGAGTGACAATAAAAATCTTGAATCTTGATGACGGATTTTATGCCTGCTAGGATACCTCAACATGCTAGTGAGTTAAAATTGGCATGGAGGGCTGGAGGGAGCGAGCCCCTAGCCTCTTTGTTTCCCTGGGCTCAGCCATTCTGGCCCTGACGCGTTCGAAGATGGCACGAACTAGCCGGTCCGGGTAAGCATAGAGCGTGTCGAGGGAGACGGCGTCGTCCTTCATCCTCTGCCCATTGGCACACTTGCCAGAGCCCCGCTGGGCCGTCTTGAGGTGCCTGCCGTTCTTCACCGACTCGCATGTCAAGCGGTTGCACAGCAGCCCCTCAAATGGGCAATTAGTCATGATCCTCGTCCGCTTTCTGTACGGGGCACCGTACTGGCAGTAGTCGAGCACGACCACGTTCTCGTCAGCCTGCGACGCCTTGCGCGCGCGTCGTCTCCTATCGCGCTCGTCCTTCCTAGCCTTCTCAGGCGCCTCGGTGCCAGTTGCGCAGATTCCGATCTTCTCCTCTGTCTTGGTCTCTGGACACTCCGAGCTCACAGGCTTCTCAGCCTTCTCCGCCTTGATGCGGACCATTGCCTGGGGAGGCGCATAGCTTGCCAGGAGCTTCTCAGCCTTCTTGGTCTTGATATCGACTTTGATATCCACCTTCGCCTCAGGAGGCCCGTGATACGCAGAGCTATACTCGGTCTCGTCCTCCTTGGAGTCAGTGGGGCTCACGACCCCGTCTTCTTCCTCGATCTTCTCGCCCGGGTGCTCGTCGTCACTGTCTTGGTCCTGCTTGATCTTCTTGCCGGCAGGGCCGTCGTCGTCCACTCCGTCCCTAGCTGTCTTCCTTTTCAGTGACTTGGCAGCCTGAGCAGCGGCGGACTGGGATAACAGAGTAAGGAAGTGGTTGGAGACGTCGGCGTACAGTCGGGCCGAGACCCATCGGCTCCACACAAAGCTTGTTGCGGGGTTCTCAAAACCGAACAGGAGCCTAGGGTTCCTGTCGTGGAAGAAGTGTATAATATCAAGCGTCTTGTCCACCAGCGAGTCGGCGTACTTCAGGTCCCTCGGCGCCTTGGCTGTGGTCCTGGCGATGCTGTAGTTCTTGCACTCGGGCCCGGCGAAGATAAAGTCCGGCCAGCGACCCGACCACGACACCTCGGGGTTCCAGTCTAGGATGTTCTCGACTATGTCGGCGCCGTGCTTCCCGTCGATATCAAGCCTCCTGACCGTCCAGCCGTCAGCCAGGAAGGGCTTGCAGATGCTGCCTGTGCCGTCGAAGAGGCTGAACAGCACGGGCGCCTTGGGGTAGGCGAGGCGGCAGAGCGGATCGGGACGGACGACGACCCCGAGGTGCCCGTGCCGGTCGGCCTCTTCGGCGGCCTGGCCGACACATACCAGGGCGTCTGCTTTTACGTCTGCCCCGGCGGACATACTCGTGCCGCCGCCACCCGCGACAGCCCAGAGGTCTGTTAGCCGCAAAAGGAGTGCTCTGTCGGCCACGCCGCCGACGAGGCCGACCGGCACGGGCGCCTCGGGGTCGTCGTCCGTCCCGATCCGCTCTGCCGCCTCGGCTACTCCGTCGTCCATCGGGGTCGTTGGTCATCAGAGTTTTCAAGCGTTCTGAATTAACAGTGTCGGGGCACGGGACGGACGTTAACACCTTGGTGCACTTGAGTGAACAGCATGGGCCTCGCACGACTGCTGGTGCCAGTGCTGCTCGCTACATTGCATTCAATCCACCAAGGCGTCTGCCTCTTCTACTGCTCCAGTGGCTACCACATCGCCACCCGCAACAACCGAAAGATCTGTGAGCCGCACAAGAAGTGCTCTGTTGGCCAGGTTGTGGTGATCCCGGGCAATGAGCTGCACGACACGGTGTGCGAAGGCCTGGTTCAACTGGCCGCCCGCGTATGCGGTGGGGCCAGCTACTTGTACTCGTGGCAGGGCGGCGTGCACAAGTGTAGGTACCGTTGCCCTCTGGGTCAGCCCAGAGGGAGCCGCACCGGACACTACGGCACCTGCCACGACGTCTGCCCCAGTGGCTACCACGTCGCGACCCGCAACAACCGAGAGATCTGTGAGCTGCACAAGAACTGCTCTGGCAGCCAGGCGGTGATGATCCTGGGCAATAGGTGGCACGACACAGTGTGCGGCTCGCCCCGGGAGCCGCACACTACCGACTCAAGCGTCATCGCGCCAATGCCGGACAGCGATGAGATGCTCGTCATGGACGACCTAGCCCGCCGGTGGCTGCGAGCCCTACCCGAGGCGGCCGTGACGAAACTGTGTGATTCCCAGGGCATGCCGAGCCTGTTTCGGCACAGCTACGAGCAGGTATTTCGCAGCGCTCAACAGCTGTACATCAGCCTGAGCGGGTTGAAATTGTCGGCCTCTGCCACCGACTTGTATCGTAACGTGATCGAGCCTGTGCTCAGGCACCCCGAGCCCATGTTCGGTATCACGGTAGACCTGCCGAGTCCGTGGTGGACCCGTGACACTAAGATACTCGTCGTGCCGGCCTACTTGATTGGGCTGGCGGGCCTGCTGAACGACGGCGTGGGCAGGATCCTGGCGTGGACTGCGACAGGCTCCGATGGTGCCAAAGTTACCCTGATCAAAGCCAACCGGAACGTCCTCCGGCCCACGGCCGGTTCCATACACTCCCTGACCGATGGGTGGTGGTTCGCGGTGCACCAAGGCTACGTTCACAACCTGCTCAACCTCTCGCTGAGGATCAGGGACTTCACCTGCTTCAGATACCGCAGCTTCAACGTGAGCGTCCTGCTTGGAAGCCAAACCTCCGCGGAGCGATGGGTCCTGTCCAGGACGATCGATGTCAACTGCCAGTGGAAGCCCAAAAAGAGCGCCCAGTGCGACTGCGCCCAGGCCATCGCCGACTACATCAGCCCACTGGGGCCCTGCTCGCCGGCTTGCCTGAGCGAGGCCAACTTCCTGACCCCCCAGCCCGGCTGGACTCTGACGGTGTCCCGAGAAACCCCCGATCCTGCTGCCATGCGAGCCGGCAGGAGCCTGTACGGTTCCACCTCGCCGAGCACCGAGCGCTTCTGCCTGATCACCGAGTACGTGTTCAGCATGCCTGACGGCCCCCCGCGGACAAGCCCCGCGGCACCTTTTGACGTGCAGCACTGCGACACGGCCCTCATCGAGGTGCGCGTCTTCACCGACGAGACAGGGGCCGTCGCAAAGGACTCTCTCCGTCGTGTGTCAGGGAAGCGTTCGCAGCCCGAACGCTCCCCTGGCGCCCTGTACATCTCCGCGGACGCTATGAGCACCATAGCCACCGTAATAGAGCAGAAGTGGCCGGCCCGGCTCGGAATTAAAATCAGCTTTGACGCCGGGCCTACGCAGGGGCAGATCGCCTCGGTCTTCGACTGGATGCTACAGCTGAGCCATCAGGGCAACGGCGACAACTCGCATTTCGCCGTGGCCGTGGTCGAGGTGGCCATCGAAGCGGTGTCGATGGAGGACTTTGCAGCGCTGCAGTCCATGTACGGCTCGGAGCTGGAGATCATACCGGCCGTGCAGGCCCGCGACCTGGCCGAGGTCATGCTCAGCAGCTACGACTTAGCACTCACGCGCAACGACAGCCATGACGTGATGAGCGAGAGCGCCAGGAGTGAGCTCTCGCTGGAACAGCTGAGCACGGTGGTGGCCGACCACGGTCTATTCCTCGACATCAACACCGTGGGCGTCTTCGCCCCGGACATCACACTGCCGCCCGGCTGCAGCGGGATCGAGCCGGGTCGCTGGACGCTGGGCTTGAAGGTGGGCCTGTCACTCATGGTCTCGTCGGACGATCGCTACCCGGAGCGGACCGGCGCGATCCTCTTCGAGGAGATGTGCCGGCGGAGCAACAACCGCGCGGGCATCGTAGTGACGATGCCCACGGGCCGCTACCGTCAGGACAACTGCTCCTCGATCGAGGTCTTCAACAGGCATGGACCGTCTGAGCCCGGCGACCGGGTCTACACCCACACCGAGCTGGACCTCATCGTCCAGGACATGTCCAAGTGGGGAGTTCGACGCTACTCTCTGGGCTACCTCGACCACACGTACGGCATGTCGGGCTCGGCCGGCGAGTCGACGTTCAAGATCGTGTCGGACACCGTCCTGGACCAGGCTCGCCATCGCAGGCTCCACTACGTCTACACCGAGACCTCGGCCGACGGCGAGGCGCTCTACCCGTTCACCAAAGTCGACTCTGTCTACAGGCTCAACGCTGGCATATTCTTCCAGCACGCGGGCGGCGGACGCAGGACGAAGGGCTTCGTCCTCGTCACCGGCATCCAGCTCAAGATCCGCCTGGGCTTAGCGTCTGACATGAACTTGGGCACCGAACAGACGTACGCAGACAACGCCGTCTCGGAGCCCGTAGATGTCGTGCACGAGATCCCTTACGGCGTGTGCACCGTGCCCCTCCACACGGTGGGCTCGGCGCCCTGCGAGTGCGCAACGCGTTACGACAGACCCCTGGTGTTTGTGAGCCGCGACGGCCAGAGCATCTCGGTGTTCGTACCGCAGGTCAAGGGCTCCCGAAGGAGCCTCCGGTTCCCCGCACTGAACACCGTGCTGGGAACGGATGATGCCAGGCTGTGGCCCGGCGAGGTCGAAGTCGGCAGCGTCTGCTACAGCTACGTGAGCCGCGCCAAGCACACTACGACACTCACCTTCGAACACCCGACACGGCCCGCCACCCTCTACGGCTGGGTGTCGGACCTCGCAGGGCCCGAGCTGCAGGGCATCGACGACCCCCAAGGCGTCCCGCCCGTGTCCTCGCACAACGACTGGAGCGCCGGCCTCGGTCAGGTGGCCGAGACGCTCGAGCGCCATGTCCTGCTATCGCAGGCCGACGCCTGCCTCAAGGGCTCTCCGGTGTGCTCGGCCCTGGCCGACTACGCAGAATCCTGGCCCCAGGGAGGGCTCGGAGTCCCAGTCGCCCTAGAGGCGTCGAACGGCAATGTCACCGTCACCTTCGAGGTGTACCACGGCGCCCGCCGCATCAGGGTGCCGTGCAACTTAAAGACCTTTACCCTCGGCTCAGTCGAGCCCAGACTGCCGTGCATGCATCAGCCATTCTTCACCGACGACGGCGACGATCCTGCCGCGGCCCGCATCCGGCAGCTGGCGATGGACGCGCAAAGGGCCACTGGAGACGTCCTCAACTCCCTGGTCGAGATGCACTGTGCAGAGGCACCAGGCACCCCCACGCGTGTCTCGGATCGGGCCTTTGTCCGTGTCGATCGGTGCCTGGACTTGGTCGCCTCCGAGATCGTCAGCCTTGAGCAGGAGCTGATCGAGTCGGTCAGAAGCGCCGAGAGAGCCCGCGACCTGACAACACTCGCCATGGAGACCTTGGCCGCCAGAGTCCGCGGTGTCTGCATCGCGGCCGTCATCATGACTGTATTAATCAACTCTGCCGCCGCCTTCATGCTGTACTTCGTGCACAGGAACCGATACAAAGCGGTGGGATACAACAAATTCAAATGATCTATCGCCCCGGCTCCCCACCCGGTCTGCTGCTCATCCTCTGCATCGCTGCAGCAGTGCTGTCTGCAACCGAGCCGTCGGGCTTGAGCCCTCCGTCCGCCGAGCCGCCGCGTGACTACAGAGTGATCCTGCCGGCAGGGAGGTGGAAGATCCGTACGTCGTCAGAGCTTGTCGTCTATGTGTTCTCGCTGGGCTCTGTGTGGAGGAAGGTGACGTTCGGGCCCCACGAGGAGTGCTCGGCCAGCATGTGCAAGGGCGTGCCCGAGAGTCAAGTATGCGACTCACTCTGCTATACAGGCAAATGGAGGGAGACGGACGCGATCCTCCGGCGTACCAAGGCAGTGTTCGACAGGGCCGTGGCCAAGCTGGAGGCCAGCGTCAGCGACATGGAGGCCCTGCCCGACACTCACCTGCACGAGGGCTACGACACCTTAGAGAGCGACGTGACGGCACTCCGCGACCTACTGCGTGCCAAACGGCACCCAGCCGGCACCGTTGACGTGCTGATGCCCTACCGGCAGATGATTGCGAACATGACGGTGGACTTCGCCGGCAGCCAGGCAGTTGGCTTCCCCTCAGATTCCGCCCACCGCAAGGCTAACGGCCTACACTACCGGATCGAGGCCTGGAGGAGTCAGGCGCTCCAGGAGGCGGCGAGACTCTCCCTGGCTACGGCCGTGCTGCACGGGGCCCAGCACACACTGGCGACCTGCTCCCAGGGCCTGGTCATCTCCGACATGACAGGTTGCCAGGCGGGCCTACACGGCGACACGGAGCCCTTCACCGACACGCCGCTCCTCAACGTGCTCCACACCGGCTACCAGGGCATCGTGATCGTGGTGCGACGCTCCCGGTTCAGGCTCACCAAGCTGTCGCGCTGGTACATGCCGTTCACCGACATCTGGGCCAGCAACAGGACCTGCTGGCTCGAGAGGGCCATGGTCACGGACGGTGAGGCCGACTACGCTGAGCCCCGGTGCGACGCACGGGGCTTATGCAACGCACCTGTTCAGGCCGACGCCACTGCAGAGGGCTGCGAGCCCGACGAGGACCTGTGGCTGGGCCTCGAGTGCCCCGTGGTGTGCGGCGAGCGCTGCTTCGGGCCTCTGTGCTACGACCCCGACTCCGGGAACTACGAGCTCAGGTCGCAGCCGAGCATGCTGCGCAGGCCGGTGAGAGGCCTCAGGCCGCGTCGCGTGCGCAGGCCTACTTCGCTTTCGGGCCCTGAGTTGGCCGAGGCTGTGGAGCTGGCCGTCAAGCAGGCCGGCCGCGCTTCGAAGCTGCTCAGCCGTGGCGCGGGTACACGCGACAGGCTGCTACAGCTGGAGAATAAGGCAGAGAAGCTCATGGTCTCGATAGCAAGGGACAACGAGAAGGACGGTGGTAGCATCTCCAAGCAGACGTGCGAGATCCTGCTGGGCCGCAGCAGCTCGATGAGCATCGGCGCCCTGGCGCTTTCCCTGGTCTCGTGCTTGGGCGCTATATGGGCGATAGTCTCACTCAGGTCCGTCCACGGCCCGCAGCTGTCGATTCGCAAGAGACGGCGGCCATTGTGACCGGCATGAAAACACGGACCAGACCTGTGGGTATTAGCATTGTTCGGAGACACTTGTGGTTCCCAGTCGCCCACGCCACACCAACGACCATGGTAATCGAGCTCTACCTGATCCTGTGCCTCTTCCGAGGTGCCGCAGCACTGTCTGTCCCGACCCCGAGCTCCCTCAATACAACCTGGAGAAACACGACAGAGACGATAGCGAATGCGACGGTTACCTCCAGCTCCGCCAAACCCCGGACTACGCAAGGTCATACGGCCGGTACTCCGACGGCCTCTTCGCTCCCTACGTTCGAGCTCAAGTGCCCGGCGAGCGACGTGAGCTCTTTCAGGTTCCTGACTTGGTACCGTGTGAGAGACGGTCGCAAGATGTACCTGCTCAGGATGGATTTGGTTAACGGAGGCGCACGTCGCAGCCCAAACGTGTCGACGGTGTTCACCGCCGGCCCAAACTTCGCCCTGAGTGTCGCGGAGGACCCGTGCTCCGACAGCAAAACGGAACGGTACGAGTGCCAGCTCCACGCTCGCGTCGGCAGCAAGAACGAGGAGTACGTGGTGCACCGCTGCTCGGCTGTCTCTGGGTGGATAGTGCTGGCCGTTGGCTTGGGGATCCTAGTGGCTATTGTCATACTAATGTGTGTTCAGACACGCCGGGCTTAGCTCAGTGCGCCACAGCTGAGCGTCTTGCCCTCCGCAGCACCATGACTTCACGCAAGACTCAGCGAAATAAGGACCCCCTCGCAATAGAAGGTCACACCTACAAGCCCGCCCAGGCCAAAAGGCTATGTGAGAAAATACCTCAGAAGCCTGGCATCGAGACCAAGCACCAGACCACGATCCTGGCGGACGTTCTCACCAGGGCTGCCCTGAACCAGAAGTGGAACGCTGATTGCGAGGATGCGCTGGTCGACGGGCTCCCGATACGCCAGCACCTTTGTTCCCTGATGACGCACAAAATGTACGTGGCCGTGATCGGGACCCTCGTCGGCAAGTATGTCAAGGCATACGAAAGAGGGTCGGTCGACCTCTTAAGCGACCGCCACTACTATCGCAATCTGCTGACCCACGACCTGAGCAAGACAGGGCCAGTAGAGGCTTCTGCCTACTCGGGCATCATGGCCATCTTCATGGAGAGGGCTAACATCAAAGGGAACTCGGCTGACGCTGACAAAAACCCATGCCTGAAGGACGATAAGGATGTTGAGTACTTGAGCCAACACCTGGCAGAGATGGGCTTCCCTGAGCACTACCGCGCAAACAACCATCACTTGGAGCACCACGCCAAAGGGACCAAACTCCCCTTCCGGGTTCTGGTCGAGTGCATCGTCGACGGCCTGGCGTGCATCTTCGAGAGGGCACCGCATGACAATATCGGCAGCTGGCTGAGAATGTTCAATGTGGCTAAGTTTAAAGCACCCAATAACTGCCTGGCTCAACGGGTCATTGACGCCATCACCACCCAGATGACAGACAAAGAGTACAGCGAGCTCATGAAGATGAAGGACTGCATCAGCAACCTCCTGGGCGACACCTTGCCTTGGGCGGGTATGAAGCCCTTGAGCAACCCGCCTGACGGGTATGGCTGTTCTGTGAGCTGCTGCCTCGACAGCTGCAAGGCGATCGAGCGCCCTCACCCCCCTGCCCGCCTGAAGTGATCCGTGGAGGAAGCCTGACCTGTCTGTGTCTTACCCCCACCCCCTGTCTCTGTGTAGACCTCGATTACCCAATACAATGATACACTTTGTGCAACACTCTGGTGTCCTTGTGACTTGACTCGAGCAACATTAAAATCAAAGTTCTGATGAGGCCTTATCAGGGGCAGGGTAAGCATGCATATAAGAGCGCTTCCAGTGTTCCAGGGCATATTCTAGTGGCATATCTAGTGCAGCTCCTTTCCAGATGTCTGGTATTAGCAGGAGAACTCT
Organism: Poromitra crassiceps; assembly: GCF_964638095.1. NCBI lineage: Eukaryota > Metazoa > Chordata > Actinopteri > Beryciformes > Melamphaidae > Poromitra > Poromitra crassiceps. Next base: position 148,317 of record NW_028151986.1, read on the forward strand.
TCTCTGGAAGACAGGTAGTCAGCGGAGCCGAATTAAGCTCAAACGGAGGGAGTGTAGCCGAAGGAGAGAGAGGAAGTGTAGCCATAAGCCCTTGACATTGATCATGGAGGAGAACGAGGACTGGTCCGAGCGCAGCCTGGACATCATTCAGTACGGCAGCAGCCGCCAGACCATCGCCAGCGTCTTGAAGGCCCTACGCCCCAACCTGGAGTACGAGATGTCGCTACAGCATCCCGACCTGTCAGGCGTGGCACCTGAGCGGCTCCAGCAGCTCGCAGACTGTCGACTGAGCACTGTGGCCTGGTTCATGGACATACTTGGCAAAGGTTATAGCCGCAAGAGAGCATTTAAGCTCGTCAACTTCATGGACAGGAACTACCACTTTGACAAGGCCGCCATAGACTCGATCCTGAGCGGGCAGAACGAGAAGTTCATCGCGGTCAAGGTTGCCTCGCTGCTCATGGCATTCAAGGACTACACCGGCATGCCGGTCCCTATGGAGAAATGTAATGAATTGATACAGTCAGCCCTGTTTTGGCCAACCAGGGCATCGAACAAAACCTCGTGTCGACTCCATCATGACCAGGTGGTCTCGGTCGACACGGTCTGCGAAACTGAAACGGCCCTCACGCTCCGAGTTACCAACCTCCGGAGCCCATATCCCGACACCATCGTCGACCTAGTGTGCTACTACCTCATCCTCTGGCTGGCACGCACGCACATGGCATGCTGCGAGGACGATGAGCTGGACCTGGTCAATTTCAGCAAGCTGGTGATCAGGAGAGCCTGGTCCATCCTGCTCACGGTACAGCTGCACATGGGGGTCGGCCTCATCCCTGCTTGGAAGTGTGCCATAGTGGCTTCCGAGATCGCCGTAGACACGGCCTGCCGAGGGGCTAATTGGGTACTCTGCGGCAGGGCTTTGCCTGCAAAGGGCCTGGCTGAATTACTGAAGCGGACGGGGACAGATTTTAGCGACCTGGCCGCCGTGCGAGAGCTGTTTGCCGGCCAGTGCCCGGTCTGCAACATTGTCAACGTTGAGATACGAGAACGCCTGATGGACTTGACTTGCGACAGTTGCTTGATGTGTCAAGGGCTGGCAAAGTAATGTGTGTGTGTGCAGTACTCTGTGTGGGTTGAGATCAATTCAACACGACTTGTATATCAGATGAATAAAAATAATAAACTACAATCGACAGTCAAAGTTGTGTTTTCCTCTTTATTGCAAATATATATATATATATATATATATATATATATATATATGTTACACAGACACAACCCCCCTCAAAAAAACATGAATCTCCATAGGGGAAGAGATGCATTGTACCAGATTGTACCCCAGCCTCCCCTGAGCTTAGAGCACAATCAAGGAACGCAACATTCCTCTAGTGAGCTCTACATCTGTGTGTAAGTGAGTTCATTCTACCTGTGATGAATAACAATAATAAACTACAATCGACAAAGTCAAAGTTGTGTTTTCCTCTTTATTGCAAAATATATCAAAAGCACAATACAGCCGACCGGAGACAGCGAGCTCGGTGATACTGACAAACTCCTGTGCGCCTCAGACCTCGAACACCACCCCAGGACCACCCCCGAGCCGGAGAGGCACAGTGCCGGGCTTTATCCAGCCGTGTAAGTCGTCTTCGACGAAACCCAGGTCGAACCGCTGGCTACTGGACAACGAGCCATCGCCAAGGGTCCGCAATCGTCTGTCCTGCAGCCCTCGCCGCCCCGAGTTGCGTTGCAGCCGAGCTCTCCGAACGGGTCATCATCGCTAGACACGCAGAGGTCCTCCTCCTCCTCCTCCTCAGGCTTCGCAAAGTGCTCGTCGGTGATGCGGAAGTAGTCGGGCAGCCGGCTCGCTTTGACGGCCGCGTATGTCATGTCTCCCACCCGCGGCAGTGTCTCGACCGGAGAACGACTTGGTTACAGTGACTGGGTTCCATCGCGGGACTGTGAGCCGGAGGGCGAAGTGCCTCCGACCGTTCCGACTTCCTCCGTCTTCATCACCTTGCTTGGCCTCCGTGACCCGAGCCGCTCGCTGAAGCCCGCGGCATCACCGTGGCAGGCCACCAGCTTCCTCGTCGACTGGGCCTCCGTCGAGGGCCGGAGCCGCGGGTCCTGCTCGTGCTTCTTGAGCATGTCGTCCACACTGGCGGTGACGACCGCTGGCAGCACGAACCCGCTGCCGCCCTCGGCCTTATGGAAGAGGGATACGATCTCCTCGGCGGCGCGGCAGATGAGCTTGGACAGGTTGGACCAGTGCTTGTGCGGTGCGAGGTCCTTGTCGAAGAAGAGTATCGCTAGGTTCTTTTGCGCCAAACTCTTATATCTGGGCCTGTGCTTGATGTAGGGGTGGAGGCAGAGGGCCAGCATCACGACCATCGTGACCAGGTCGGGGCAGGGCTTGCGCTTGGCCTGCGTCGCGCCATAACTTAATATGAAACTATTTACGAAGCGCGATGCCACGGGGGCTCTGAAGATGTGTGCGAAGCCTGTGAGTGCACGGAGTGTCGCGTCCCTCACAGCAGCTCTGAGGGTCGGCTTCTGGGGGCATGTGGCGTAGCCCTGGAGGACCATTGCCTTGTTCCTCTTGGATACGAAGGAGATCCACGAGTGATCCCTCCCCGACGTCTTGTTGTGGCTGGCCGCGTAGTGCTCTTTGAATTTGCTCGTGACGAGCGTCGAGTAGAGCGCGACCAGGATGGGCACGCTGGCCTTGAGCAGCTTTTCCCTGGTCTCGGCCAGGACCTCGACCGAGGCTGTCCTCTTGCGGTCGCCGAGGCCCATGTCCTCCCGGCAGCTGTAGCCCGGCTCGGCGCCCAGCTTGCCGGAAACGTAGTCGGGCCCGCGGAACTCAGCCTCTGGCTTTTGGAACGTCAGGAGGGCCATAACCGGGCAGCCGTCGGAACCTAACGGCTCGGAGGCCATCAAGGCCGTCATCCTGCACGAGCTCGGCGAGCACCGGTGCAGGGAGTAGTGCTCCTGGCACACGTACGCGTCGCCGTGGTGTACAAAGGTGCACTTGGCCTTCAGGCACAAGTTTACCCATCCGGGCCCGTCCAAGAAATCTTTGTGGTAATGTATGTTGCGGGGAAAGGCACGAGACTCGTCGTGACAGCGTGCTCTCCTTGCCTGCATCGTCCGATCCGCGCTCCCTACTGCGCCGCCGCTTCTCTCTGTCGCTGCTGCTCTCTCTACCTCTCCGCCGCCGCCGCTTCTCTATGTCGCTGCTGCTCTGCTGCCGCTGGATCTGCTTCTGACATGTCATTGAGCTTGCTGATATAGAGACAGAGGCTCCCCATCCGAGCGTCACCTCTCTCACTCTCTCTAACCGCTGTCTCCTCTCACTCTCACAGGCGAGCCGCGGGCAGAGCCCGGACCTGACGCTGGTCGACGAAGTGGGCTTCGTCAACATGAAGGTTCTCCTGGCCGTGCTGCCCAACATAGCGTTCCGGGGACGAAAGTCGGTGCACATCACCAGCCACGTCGGGAGCTCATCATGGATCAACAAGGTGGCGGATATCCGCGACGACAATGGCGAGCAGGCCTACCACGTCGTGTCGCAGAGTTTCAAGTGCCGGTTCCATGCCAAGACACCGGGCCTGACGTGTTGCTGCCTGCGCGTCTACTGCCCGCAGCACATCTCGGTCGACAACCACCTCAAGCAGCTGATGAACATGGTGTCGCCCAGAGGCTTCGAAAACGAAGTCACTGGCAGCGGCGACGGGCTGTCTACGGACCTGAAGACCGACATCTCCACGCCGTTCGAGCGGGCGGTCATAAGCAGGTTCATGCACAACAACGTGTCCACGGCCGACATGTGCGCCGCATCGGTCACCGCGGCCTACATGTGCTTCGACCCAACGTTCGGCGGAGGATCCAGGTCAGGCGCCGGCCTATGCTCAGCCGTCGAGCTGGCTGACGGCAGGCTTGTGGTGAGTTTGTGTAGGTTTGGGGATGGCCGGGGCTTCTATGGCTGGGATGACATGTTGTCTATCAGCAGGTCTCGAAACAGGTTCCTGTAGTCCACTGGGTCCCGGACGCTCGCCTCAGCAGCGACCTCGTCGCACTCGAGCGGTGGGGAGATGCCGAGCAGCGCACATATGTAGCTGCATGTGGTGGCCTCGTGCTGGATGACCAGCGTGCTCTCCAGGTCCGGGGCGACGGATGACAGCATGGCGCATGCCTGGCCCCAGAACCCGCAGTCGCAGCTGACATCGGAAAGCTCCCGGAGCCAGGCCGTCATGGCCATGGAGACGATGAGCACCATGTGGCTGGAAGCGTGCGGCAAAGCCTTGAGCGGGGCCAGGTACTTGAGGGGGCCTGCGCGCACCACCTCGGCCGAGGCCAGGGCCGCCAGGGCTGTCAGAGCCCAGCGGTTCGGCTGACGGGCCTGGATGTAGCGGGCGACATGCTGCTGCGAGACGCCGCAGTCCAATATCAGCGACACCTCCTGCTGCGAGATGCTGCCGTCCAGTATCAGCGACACCGCCTGCAGCAGCTCCGCTGGGGCCTCGGTCGGTGGCTGCAGGGAGTAGGTCTTGGCAAGCATATGGGCCTGCAGCACCCTAGCTGGCGACGAGCGCGCAATCGTGCTGTACATCTTCATCATCTGGTTCTGGTCCATTTTTGAGTAGAAGTTGAAGTGCCTCCGGAAGGAGCTGTAGGCTATCATGAACTCGAACGCCGACAGGAGCACAGTCCAGGGCGTCTCGGCGAGTCGCTGCACGTGCAGCGCCGCACGGACGCACTCGGCGCAGGCCATGTCTGTGGCCCGCGCGTCGATACTCGATAACTTAAGCGACCTGGAGAGGGAGGGGGATGGGGCGGATGGACGAAGGTTCGACCCGGCGCAAGCTCGATCCTCATTCACCGTGTTCCGTCTTCTTTTCTCTCCCCAGCTCGTGAGCCTGGACGAGTTACAGATCAGGGACCTCGACCAAGTGAACCATGTGTACGCCTCGCTGCTGACCGCCCACGCAAAGCTCCTGCAGGTCTTGATGCCGGTCGTGCAGTGGAAGAAGGTGCCACTGATCATGATCTTCGAGCAGAACACCTACGTTAACGCGCTGGAGGACGTGAAGGGCCTCGTGCAGACTGCGTTGAACGGCTCCGGGCTGCGTCTTTGCTTCTATGCCAAGTGGTCGGCCGGGCACGACAGGTTCATGCTGGGTAAGCACGTGAGCAAAAGGGGCAAGGTGGACATGGTGCTCGCATGCGTCGACTACATCCGCAAGGACAAGCTGTGGTACTGCGACACGATCATGTCCCTCGGCTGGGCCGTGCTCGCGGAGGCCACGAGCAAGGCCGTCCGTCTCGCGGCCACCGTGGGCCGCCCTTGCGGCGCCGGCGCCGCCACGTCCAACATGCACATGGACGTGCACATGTACCGCAACTCGAGCCGGGGCCTCAACACATCCAACAGGCTGTTGGGCAACTTGCTCGAGGCGCCCGACCAGCTGACGCTGGCCAAGAGGACGCTGGCTGACACCAAGCACGTTGAGCACGGCAAGGAGCTGCTGGCGAAGCTGAGGGACGAGATGACCCTCGTCACCGTGAAGGAGTCGGACAAGGGGGGAGGCTGCACCGTCGTCACCGGCGGCAAGAGGTCCGTCGGCGGCGAGTATACCCGCGATGACGTGCTCTCCGCCCTGCTTCTCTTGTGCCACAGCCACGACGAAATTGTCACTAAGGCCCCCAACATACAGCTCCGTTCACACCACAGCGTCTGAGCCTGGGACCGTTGTGACGGTCGGGAGGTTTGTGGCGATTGTGAGAATAAAAATAAAAATAAAAATGACACTATTCTACAAGAATTATCAGAGTATGCTTGAGTTTGTGCACACACACACACCCTCCCTCATGAGTGCAATGTTCCTGTCCAGCCTGTATGGGGGGGAAGAATAAACAGATGACAAACGTGACCTCCTGTGTCTTTGTGTGTTTTATTGAGTTCAGCACTTTACACAACATTGAAATGAAAAACAGACGACAGTACAACATCTACACGAAATGCAAACAGCGACACATCTTAAGCTGTTGCAGCGGTGCCACCCCGTCGACGTCCGTACGCTGTCGTCCACTGACGAATTGCAGTGGTCCAGCCTACAACAAAGGCCGGGAATGGATATAAAAGGGAGCTGCGTTTTCCCAGTGTCTTTATGTATTCTATCGGTGCCTGCCCTGGGGTTGTGTCGAGCTTGAGGCATAGCTCTTGAGGTCTACGCCATGGATTACAAGGAGGTGAATGTTCCTGACGTGTACAAGGAGATCGCCCTGGTGGGCGAGGGCACTTACGGCAAGGTGTTCAAGGTGGTGGAGAAGGGTCGCTTGCAAAGGGTGCGTGCCCTGAAGGTGTGCACTTATATCGACGTCACCTCCAGTGCCTTCGACACGGCCGCCCCCCCCTTCAACCTGAACTTCGCCAGAGAGTTGTGCTGCCTTTCAAAGGTGTGCCCCCACCCCAACATCATGGCTTTTCACGAAGCGTTCATGGTCGCCGGCGTCCCGGACCTCGGCGGCAAGCGGTCTGCTTTCACTATGGACTACGTGCCGGTGACTATCCGTGATATGATAGTACAACGCACAGACAACAGGGTGCCGAAGAGCTTCGTAGCCAAGTTCTCCCGCGACGTGGCCTGCGGTCTGGCTCACGTGCACAAGTTGGGTATTATCCACAGGGACTTGACGCCAAGCAATTTGCTCGTCGAAACCGACCTGACGGTCAAGATATCAGATTTCGGCATTTCCAGGCTGGCCGACCACAACATGACCGGCGGGCTTGTCACACTAAACTACAGAGCCCCCGAGCTCCGGAGATACTGCCTGACCTACACGGTGGCCATAGACAACTGGAGCCTGGGCACGATGATAGCCGATGCTGTCGAGGGCCGGGAGATCTTCAGGCCAAGAAACACAAACAACTCAAACAACGAAGACGCAGAGCTAGCGATGTTCGAAATAGTGCGCAAGGTGGTAGACCTGCCGGGCCACAAGGACTCGGTCTTAGCCCCACACAAGGTGATACCCACCGTAATGAAGGACCCGGTCATCAAGGACGTCGTCTTTGCCCTGCTGCAGCCCGACCCCACGCAGAGGATGACAAGCCAACAGCTGCTCGACCACAGAGGATGGGGCCAACTGGCTAAGATGACGGTTGCCGAGTCGGACTGGGTCCGACTCCTGCACCAGGACCGACTCCTGCACAGGAGTCGGGACAAGTTCAGCCTCCTGGCATGCTCCTAGAGTTTTTGATGTACCCTCCTGTGTATATAATTTCTGCTTTCCCAATCCTTATAACCTTTATAATAAAGATTGCCTCTCTGTGGGAATTGCGTTTACCTCTGTCTATCTGTCTGTGCCCCCCAACCCCATTAGAACAAACACAAACACGCACACGGACACACAGGTGGTTGTTTTCAGGTTCATTGTTTATTACTACCGGTCATAGAGTACAGTCACACAGGACAGAGCCGAGTATGAGCGGCGTAGAGCCGCAAGCCTCCCCCGGTATCGTCAGGTGTACGCTTCCTATGCCGGTGAGCTACCCCACCACAGAGCGCCGACCGAGGCTGGGTCCAGGACGGTCTGGCGGATGAATTTGTCGATGTCTCTCTGAGACCCGGACAGGGTCACTGTCCCCGTTTTCACTGTCGCGGACTCGCTGTGCTTTCTGCCCGAGAGTCTGCAGATGGCCTCCAGCGTTGCCTCCAAGTTGTTGAGCCCGACGGCCTCTGCGTACTTCCGCTTGAGCATCGTGCGGCTCAGAAGGGTAGGGCACATGGAGATGTACATCTCACCCTGCGCCTCCTCGCTGAGCTCAAACATTGTATACTCGTGCATGGCCGTCCGCACGGCTACTTCAATTGTCTCGGGATGCCCGTGGCCGGCGTCACCGACCGGCGTCACGGTGATAGTCCGGAATCGATCGATCGTCTTCAGTTGTTGCTTGCTCATCAGCAAGACGTCCGACAGACCGCTCGCATCCGCGTCTCCTCCCGCCATGTAGATCAGGTCGGGCGTGAACCGGTACCTGGTCAGGGACAAGGTCGGGTCCCCACCGACCAGATCGCGGGGTCTGGCGAACTGCTCCCTGCCGGCTCTCACAGCGACCTTTAAGGGGCGGCCCTGCGCCACCTCCAACAGGACCTCATTGCTCGCGGACCCAAGCTTGACCCCGGTGTTGAAGTAGACCAGGTGCTGTGACCGCTGGCGAAGGGCCGCAAAGGCCACGAAGATCAGCAGGCTTGATGCCACAGCATACATCTCCTGGAGCTTGAAGTTGTTGTATTCTTTGGCCAGCTCCTTGTACACACCGATGCCATTCTCGAAGACCGCCTTCCCCGTCGTAAGATCAGAGAAGACCTCCGTGTCCGGTATCACCGTGATGTGCGGATAGCGCCTCTGGGCCAGGCAGGCCAGGGTCAGCTCGTCCGCCACCAGCATTGTAAAGGTGCCCGAGGCGGCGCGCTTCTCGATCGCGTCGATGCGCAGCAGGAGCGCCTGAGCCTGCGGCCGTCCCACCGACACCGTGAAGTACAGCAGGTTCTGATGCTCGTGAGGCCATCTCGGCGACGCGGTCGCATTTGCCCAGCTGCGGGCCGGCCGCGCTGTGTAGCTCGACATAATCGACGTCAAACTGCCGTACGGCATACGTCCGCGTTAATGTCAAGCTACACAGCGCGGCCGGGCCGCAGCAGGGCCAACGCGACGTCGTGTCCAATCGAAGCTCCCGGACCTCGCGGCAGACAAGGTGATATAGCTGACGTATCACAGCTCTGACAAAGCTGTAAGCCTCCGCAACTGCTACCATCCTGTGTACCTTGTACAATAAACCTCTGTGCAACCCCAGCCCCGTGTGTACGTTTGTAATAATGAGAGAGTGACACAAAGACAGACAAAAAGGCTTGCTGATCTGAATATAATTCTTTATTGTGAGAAAAGACACAGATAGGCAGAAAGGACCATCGCAGGCCAAGAATGAGAGCGGTCACAGGTCGAGATCAGAGGGTTTGAGTACAGATAATTTTACTGCAAACATGAAGATCATAGGCAGACATGAGGACCAAGAACCGGAGGCTTAACTGGGGACTCGGATCGAGTCCGAGTTAAAAGGGGGAGGACGGCATACATTGTTGCTGTTGTTTCTCCAGGTCACAGGCCAGGCCCGTCAAGTACTCAGTGACAGGTTCAGTAGCATATTTGCCGACGACCCGGGATATTCCGCGCAGTCGAGGGCATGGTGGTCGGTCGTCATACGTGAGAGGTGGTTCGGGGTGTACAGTCGGCACGAGGCCATCCTGCTCCTGGTCCGGGAGGCGAAGCCCCGGCCGCCCCGTTGCGTGGCAGTTCTTCCTCTGGTCCTGCTGATGACACCTTCCGGGCAATTCCGCTGAGCTAGCGCCTGCTCCTCTTGCCAGATGGTCTTCGTGAGGGCGAAGGCTGGTATCAGCACCTCCTGCAGCATCCACGCCTTTATGACGGGCCTGACCGCCTGGAATGCCAATATGTGCTTTCTGATGAGCCAGACCTGCCTCACCGCGGGCAGGTGGGAGACCTCCCGAAGCTCGTCGTCGATGGTCATGTCGAACATCTCCTCGACGAAGGGGAAGGGTTTGCTTTCGTCTAGCGATGTCGAGCACCGTTTCTTCGGGGTTATCATCCGCCAACGTTGCGTGTCCAGGATGCCCCGGAGCTCGGGGTAGGTGTCCGTACAACTGACGTGACCTAAGTGGCTCTGATCCGGGTACCACTTGTACCTGAGCTGGAAGCTGGGGATCTCGCCGCCTAGGCTCAAGATATCTTCTCGTAGCAGCTTGGCTGTCTGCAACAGCACTCCGGGGCTCAAGTCGGCCGTCATGACTACTCGCGAGCAGACGAGGATGCATGGGGGTGGGGGGTCAAGTGCCCCAGAACCCTTCTGGCCCTTGTATATATAGCCAGAGACAGGGTTTGTAGGAGGTTCTAGACACCGCTGCCACTCCCTGTGACAAATCTCCGGGCCTCCTGTGTTGTTAAGGCACGTGGCGTCGTCGCTGTCTTCAACAACCCTTGGCGGGTGCTACTGGGGCCGAAGTCGGCCGTCATGACTACTCCGGAGCAGGCGAGGACGGGATTTGGTCGGGTGTATCGAGTATACAAATCCCGGGTTCGTTCACCGTTACCAACACAATCACCGGTACACACCCCAGCCCACATGTGCGGCGGAGACAAATGTGTGTTATGTGGACGTTTGCGCACCAATTGGTGCATTTTTAATGCAATGTTTTTCACATTAGGCCCGGAGCGCACACGAGGTAGCACATCGGTTCATTGGCTCGGGTACATAAGCACACACCCACACAAGAGTATTTCAGTCACATCAGTGTTTATTCAGATGTACATGTCAAAAACACAATACAAACATCCTATTTGGTTTCTGTAGGATCGGTTACCAGGCCCATGAACAGCACTGTCCTCTTATCGCTCTTGTGCTGCGGCCTGGTGATCACCCACACGAAGGGCTGGTCGACCTTGAACACTTTTGGTCTTTCGGGTTTGATTCGGTAACTGAAAGAGGTTGCAAACGTGGTGACGGCTGCCGCTACCGTGCCCTCCTCGTCCACATCCACCGTGCACACCTGCGTCGTGGAACTCTCCCCGTCGGCCACCTGCACCTCCAGTTCTTGCATGGCACGGTTCAGCTGCAGTGTAGATGTGGTTTTCCACTTGGGTAACTCGACGGTGTATTCGGATGCTCTATGCGTGCTGTTAATTATCTTCAGGTAGTCTAGGAAGACTTCTGCGCCCAGCGCCGTGGATTTCAACACTTGACGCATGGTGCGCCGGTCATTTTGCTTGGGTATCAGTATGTGCATGCAGGTCTGATCATCGCCTGTGTAAGGCAAGTGCAAAACCCTTAGATGGTCTAGGTCTTCGTTCACCAGGGTCTGGGTTTCATCGGTTTCCTTACGAACCATGGTGCACACATCTCTATTACCCGCTGTTGTGCCTGTCCGGAAACCCGTAACTTTGGTGTCCTACCCATACATTTTTGTCATTGATCAGTTGTCCACAGAACCCGTATTGTTAATGCAGCACAGAATTCTCAGAGGAGACCGAGGTCTCCCGGAAGCATTTTATAAATGTGACCTAAACACCATAGAATTATGTTTTGTCAGATGCATTTTTGTCAGGGGGAGGGGGGACCACGGCTATATTATGGCAGAGCAGAGAGGGTCTCAGTTCAGAAGGAGACGGAGGCATCATCTAGTCCTACTTTAGTTTATCGTTGGTCGCTTGCACACTCTGGTCCTGGCTCACTGTTTTCATTCTTGCTGTGGCACGAGAGCAGGAGCGAGCCCATACCTCCGCGCCATCTTCACCCACGGCTGGACGTCGCAGGACGACATCTACGTAGATGTCCGGCACCGTGTCGGAGGACGCGATGGACACCATCCCGGTGACCGAGGACAACGTGAAGAAGGCGCATGCCGTCCTGTTGGCCGTCGGAGGAGAGTGTAACCCTTCCCACGGTGAAAGAGAGAGGATTCGGGTATACGATCCCAGTGCTGAGCTCTGGTTTGATTTACCAAACAGTGAACTTGGGCTTTGCCAATCTTGCAATGTCGTCGCTTTCCTAAATGACTTTGTCTACTGTGTTGGCGGCATCGCAAACTATGGTGAGCACGCCGGCAACAGCCTCAACAGAGTAATGAAGTTCAACCTCCATACCCGTACTTGGCAGGATGCGGCAGCCATGCATCATCCTCGCTAT